>NW_006238918.1:15372743-15375696 GCF_000375325.1 Capsella rubella | reverse complement strand
AGTGGAGGTTCCAATTGAAGGTATATAAGCCAATTTTGTGCTATGATCTGCTCTGACCTTGTAACTCTTCATCTCAAGGTAAAGAATGATATTTGGCAGTTTGTATGTTACCACTGCGAGTTTATTCATATGCCTTGTATTTGGGATATAGCTTTGATTACCACGGCAAAGTTAAGTTGGTTTCCCTTGGGTTTAGTGATCTATCTTGGCTTTAGGGTATAGTTTTGAACACCACCACGTTGTGAAATTTGTCTGCCTTGGGTTCATTCATCGAACTTGCCTTTAGGTTATAGGTTTGAACTTTGAACACTACCCATCTTTATATTAATTTCCCTTGGGTTTAGTCTTCTATTGTGGCTTTAGGGTATAGTTTTTAACACCACCGCGTGGTGAAATTGGTTTCCCACAGGTTCATTCATCCCACTTGCCTTATAAGTTATAGCAAGAATTATAATGATGTTCTAGTTTCCGATACTCTTACTATATTGCTAATCTGAATTTGTGTAGGTGAAACAAATGTTGAGTTCGCTTCAGTCTTCATCACATTTTAAAGGTATGACAATACATTAATCTCACATTGACATAGGGGTATTTACTTCCTTCCTCTGCTTCATTCTCTTATTATCTCCTTTGTTCCAGCTGATTGTTATGGGGAGATATATAGATGTGGACAAATCAAGAAGAATGGAAAGCTTCTCACTTTATATCTCAACGAAGCTTATGGATCTGGATTCCAATCCAAAAACTGAGTAGTTGTTCTGATAAAATCGATGATCTCACTTGTAATTGATTCATAGTGGATAAAAAAAATTCATGATTAAATTTTTATATACGATAAGAAAATAAAGCTAGTTTCGTGGATATAGTTTTTAAGGAATTTTCATTATTAGTGATTTAGTGGTCGAAAGAAAATATATTTAAACTATCTTGTGGACACAATATTACCAATTAATAGATTGTGATTTGTGAATCAAGCAAATACAGTAAAACCTCTATAAATTAATAATGTTGGGACTATGGTATTTTATTAATTTATAGGGATATTAATTTATCCATAAATTAATATTTATTATTTTATAGTGTCAATTAATAATTATTAATTTATATTGGTATTTAAAAAAAAAATATGCATTGACACAATTTTACAAAATAAGACTACTCTAATAGATATTATAAATTATAGTTTAAAAATGAATTTTACATTTTGAAACAAGAAATTTGATTATAAACTACAAATATTATAGATAAGTTCACTTATACAAATGATAGTCATAAATTCAAATGTATAAATATGATTAATAACCTCAATTGTTATATTTTAACATTATATATAATGAATATTATGCATATTTTAAAATTGAAAACATAAAGAAAATTCGATTATTTTTATGACTTGTGATGGAATATTTTACAAAATTATTACTTAAAATATACTAACATAAATTTTTTTATTGAGGTGAACTCTCGGAGAAAATTTATTTTTACAGAAATAAAATAAAACATATATTAATATATCTACTTATATATATATATATATATATATATGTATGTATAGTGATTATTAATTTATGATATTATTGGGACTATATTTTACATAGGAATTTCAAAAAAAGTATTATCTTATTATCTTATCGAATTTTGTCAAATTTTACACCGGCCCGACTTGGGACTAGCAAAATTTATTAATTTATAGTGTTTATTAATTTATAGAGTATTAATTTATAGAGGTTTTACTGTACGTAGTTTCCTATGAAATACAAAATTGTTATAATCAATTGGTTAGCCATGCTTAATTTGTCTGATGTCATCAACATATTCCAAGGTTAAAATTGTCATGCACAGTTCGATTTTGCTTTTTATTTTTGCTATAGTTGTAACGATGCCTAAATCCGAAGTTAGATCCCAAATAATGCCTATTCTTACAATACACTCGAAACTAAATGGGGTCAGATATTTTAAATCAAGCCATCGGGTAACTATTATATATGCAACCACAGAACTAATACAAAAAAAAAACTACAACATAATCATAATTCCTTTATTTTAACATTCTTGTCAGGAACTATAATATTTTTACAATATCACATCCAATATAGAAAGACTTTCATGTAAATATATACATGAGTTAGGTGAATTGTATGAAGTCTTTAATTTATATCAATATATACATTATTCTTGAAAAATGGCTATAGTTATGATTTTTAATTTGGGAAGATTGATCCTCAACGTCTATATTCACTTTATGATATGAAAACAATCGATTTTATAATTGTCCAATTTTTACCATAGTCTAACTACAGAAGGACAGTGATAAAAGTGGTACGAAAAAAACAAAAACAATGATAAAGTGAACCAATTATATGTCTAATGGTGTTAAAACTAAATTCGTCCAATCCGAACATCTCCATCTACCTTACCACAAAAAAAAGTGTTGGTTTAAGTTTGAAGTCAACTTGAGTAACAAGTTATCCTATTCCTAAACCGAGTTATGGTTAAAGAGATAAGGATTATATGTTTTAGGAGTTATCTAGACATAAGTGTTTCCTTATAGGATTAGGATTGGTGTTATTATAAATAGAGATGTCGAGTAATGACATAAGGTGTGAGTTTGGAGAAAGAGATTGAGAGCTTAAGTTTTTGAGAAAGTTTTCTTAAGCTAATAAAGGGTTTTTACAATCTTGAGTTCTTACAAACAAACATTCAGTTTCTATATTTGGTATCAGAGCTTATACAAACGATTCTTGAGACATTATGGGGGATATTGTTGATGCATCGGCTGCTCAAACAAAGAAAGAAGGTAGCTCTTCATCAATCAAGTGTCCTATGTTGTCTTCATCGAATTACACTGTGTGGGCTATAAGAATGAGAATTCTTCTTCGAGTACATAAGGTCTGGGATATTATTGAAACACCAACAGATGATGGTGAGAAGAACGACATGGCTATAGCCTTGT
>NW_006238918.1:15371889-15372507 GCF_000375325.1 Capsella rubella | reverse complement strand
ATAGAAGAAACTAAACTTGTTAAGAAGTTTCTTAAGAGTCTTCCTCGCAAGAAGTACATACACATTGTGGCATCTCTTGAGCAGGTCCTGGACATGAAAACCACAAGCTTTGAAGACATTGTCGGGCGTCTAAAAGCTTATGAAGATCGTGTGGCTGAGGACGAAGATGAACAAGAAGATCAAAGCAAGTTGATGTACGCCAATATGGAATCACAATCAGATGCAAATCAACGTGATTACAATGGAGGCAGAGGTCGTGGAGGACGTAGAGGCAGAGGACGAGGTAGAGGCGGAGGAAGAGATACCTCTAAAGTGGTGTGTTTTCGGTGCGATAAGATGGGTCATTTTGCCTCCAGCTGCCCCGATCGTCTTCTCAAACTCCAAGAAGCACAAGAAAGTGATAACAAGAGCACGGTGGAAGCAGATGAGCTCATGTTACACGAGAGCACGATGGAAGCGGATGAGCTCATGCTACACGAGGTTGTGTATCTCAATGAAGAAAAGGTGGTTCCAAGCAAATACGAAACATCGAATGGAGACAACATATGGTATCTTGACAATGGAGCGAGCAACCATATGACGGGAGATCAAAGATATTTTTGCAAAATAGATGAGTCC
>NW_006238918.1:15370975-15371789 GCF_000375325.1 Capsella rubella | reverse complement strand
GACGATTCTCGAATCGATATCAAAGGAAAAGGCTCTATTGAGTTCATTGACAGAAACGGCGACTTACGGATAATGACGGATGTCTATTTTATTCCAGAATTGAAGAGCAATATCATCAGTCTTGGTCAAGCAACAGAAGAAGGATGTGATGTGAGAATGAAAGGAGAGAACCTAACAATGCATGACAAAGAAGGAAAATTGCTAGTCAAGGCAATTAGATCAAAGAATCGACTTTAGAAAGTAACCATGAGCATCAAAGACACTATGTGTCTATACTCAACTGACAGTAGCGATTCTAACAGATGGCATGCGAGACTAGGTCACATTAACCACGAGACCATGAAGACAATGATACAAAAGGAACTTGTGATAGGTGTACCACATGTTAGTCTTGAAAAACAGATTTGTGGTTCATGTTTGCTTGGAAAGCAAACAAGAAAAGTGTTTCCACAAGCCACTACCTATCGTGCTACCAAGTTACTTGAGCTAATCCATGGTGATCTGTGTGGACCTATATCACCAAACACAATGGCTGGAAACAAATATGTCTTTGTACTTATCGATGATTTTTCAAGATATATGTGGACTATTTTGCTGAAGGAGAAAGGAGATGCCTTCACAAAATTCAAGCGGTTTAAGAGTGTGGTTGAGCAAGAATCAGGAGAAGTCATACAAACCTTTAGAACAGACAGAGGAGGAGAGTTTGTATCACAAGAGTTCAATGATTTTTGTGCCAACTCGGGTATAAAACGACATCTTACGGCTCCATACACACCACAACAAAATGGGATAGTGGAGAGAAGAAACAGAACCT
>NW_006238918.1:15370349-15370875 GCF_000375325.1 Capsella rubella | reverse complement strand
AGGCATTCTACTTATCTCATAAACAGAATTGCCACACGAGCTCTCAAAGATAAGACTCCATATGAAATGTTTCGGTCCAAGAAACCAAACATTAACCATCTGCGAGTCTTTGGTTGCATTGGATACGCAAAGATTGAGGCCTCACTCTTACGGAAGTTGGATGACAGGTCGAGAATTTTGGTTCATCTAGGAACTGAACCAGGGTCGAAGGCATATAGGTTGTATGATCCACAAAATCGAAAAGCTGTGGTAAGCCGTGATGTTATTTTTGATGAATCAAAAGGGTGGAATTGGAGTCAAACTACCACGAAGGAAGGTAGAGCTGGAGAGTTTACAATCGACATTGGAATTTATGGAAATCATGGTATTCAAGGAACAGAGCAACAAATCGAAAATGAAACAGGGGAGGAAGACCATGGGAATCAAACAGAGAATGAAGTCGAAGAAAACACGACAAATGAGAGAGATGATACAGAAAGTGAAGTTAGTGATGGTGAAGAACGATCTGTTGGGCTGAGAAAATCAC
>NW_006238918.1:15367748-15369056 GCF_000375325.1 Capsella rubella | reverse complement strand
CGATCACCTTACTGGTCTACTGATGAGCTAAAGAATACAAATCCCGGGGACGGACAAAAGGCGGACATCTTGACAAAAGCTCTTGGAAGAGTCAAGTTCAAGGAAATGAGAGATCTCATTGGAGTAAGAGACTTGAAGGAAGAAGACTTCAAGCTTAGGAGGGTGAATGTTGGTTTAAGTTTGAAGTCAACTTGAGTAACAAGTTATCCTAGTCCTAAACCGAGTTATGGTTAAAGAGATAAGGATTATATGTTTTAGGAGTTATCTAGACATAAGTGTTTCCTTATAGGATTAGGATTGGTGTTATTATAAATAGAGATGTCGAGTAATGACATAAGGTGTGAGTTTGGAGAAAGAGATTGAGAGCTTAAGTTTTTGAGAAAGTTTTCTTAAGCTAATAAAGGGTTTTTACAATCTTGAGTTCTTACAAACAAACATTCAGTTTCTATAAAAAGGAACTTTAAATTTGAAGCTTAGGGTTTCAAATTTAACGAATCAATATTGGATCATGAATACGTTTATTATATATTCAAACCATCACAATGTTAATCATATAAATTAAGCTGTTTTAATTTGTGTATAGAAGAACTAAATGTTGTGGTGGTGATGAGTGATATGACTGCTATTGTAGGCCAAGAAGCTATGTCGCGTGTGCGCATATACATAGACATTTGCTCGTACGGACGTAAATGAATTGGAACAAAATAACTTTGTAGGTCCTTTTGTACACGACATAGCTAGATATGATCTCTTCTAGCTACTTTTACCTAGTCGTCTCGACCAAACTCGTACAATATAAATCTCGGAATGATATCAAAATAGATTGCAAAATATATGACTGAGCCAATGAGAAGCAGACAACATATACGATGTAACTGTCCAATCTTACACATTTGAGGAGCATACACACACTTTGTTCTCTGCAAACGAATCTCAAGGATGAGAGGATTCTCACTAACATATGATAAGCCACTTGACTCTCAGGGCCGGTCCTAGATCATTGTAGGCCTAAAAAGCATTTTTTTTTAAATGTGGCCTTCATATATATATATATATATATATATATATATATATATATATATATATATATATATATATATATATATATATATATATATATATATATATATATATATAGAGAGATTTTTTGAGAAATACCCATTTTGGTGTTTCTCATTTTCAAAAATACCCCTTTTATCTATCTATTTTCAAAATTACCCCTGTTTAAATATGAAAAATTATAAATTTTTAGAGAATTTTTGAGAAATACCTCTTTTGGTGTACCCTTTTTTAAAAATACCCTTATTT
>NW_006238918.1:15091665-15367648 GCF_000375325.1 Capsella rubella | reverse complement strand
CTATATATATATATATATATATATATATATATATATATATATATATATATATATATATTTTAAAATCAATATGATCCGAATTTATTTCCCAAAAACATATGTTGAAACTATATTATAACACAATGTGCTTGTATATGATCAAAGATAATTTTATACGCTAACATTTTATATATTTTCCAGTCAAATTCGTTGGATATTAAGAAGTGGAGATTTCTTCCAAGTTTTTTTTGTAATACTATAGGTTTTTGAAGATAATAACTAAAATTAAAAGAAACTGAGACAGTTAGAAAAAAACGAACTGGACTGTAAACATTTGATGAAAGAAAGCCACAATATTATATATGGAGGTCACGTAAGTACAAGTAATAAAAGAATCTGACACTAAACAGTTGATATTGAGGTATATATTAATTAATAATATATAGGATTATAGGAGTATTAACATTAATAAAACCTATATAAAAAAATATGTAGCTTTGATAATTTACTGAAATCAATGTGGCCTAAAGCTCATGTTTTGCTTGCCTTACCATAGGGCCGGGGGATCTTCTTTTTGGTATATATATATATATATATATATATATCAATCATTCCTTTACAAATATGTATATACTTTACCAAAGTTATATATTCGTAAATGGTGATTCTATATATTTTAGTTTTGTTATAACTCTAACTAGCTTGTGACTACATTTCATATGAATTACTGCTTTCAAATATGTATTATCCCGTTAACTATATATATAGTTGTAATTTTACATATTAAAAGATAGTCTCTATTAGATTAATTTTTATTTTTTTGGGGGTTGTGACTTGAGAGTAGTTTTGTTGCCTGTTCGAGACTTTTAGAAAATAGTACAGTTTAAATTTAATTAGAATTAATTTAACATTTTCTTTGTCCGGGACAAGGCATTTTACCAACTGTCCAACTTGTTTATGATTTTTTGGATATATTATTCTAATTATAACTAATTTAACATTTTCTATGATCCCTAAAATGAGTTTACCAATTTGTTTGTAGAGTTTGTATGATTTCTTGTGTGGAGCGAATAAATCTCATATAAACTGTTTTCATTCACTACAAATATACATTTATACAGATGAAAGTGATTGTTCTATGTACATTTTCATTGGCGACAAAAAAAAAATGTACATTTTCATTTCAGTAGTCAAAGTTCAAACTCTTTTCTGGCTGATGCCAATTTTATTCTGTTTCTTGTAAATGTAAATGGGTTCAGTATGTTAGTATTTGGGCCGAGACTAGGCCCAATAGAATTGGCTCAAACACCAGACTCAACTCAACTCCACAGAGCTCAGTAATTTACCAAAGATGAATAAAAAAATGTTGGTTCGCTCTGCTCGGCCAGCCCTAGCCTCCATTTGCCGCCTTTTCTCCGCCGCCGCCGCGACGGTGGACACGACGGCGGATGTAGCCGTGGCAAAGACTCGCAGCGGAGGAGGTGGAGGAGCAGTAGCGACGAAGAAAAAAGAAACCGTAGTTGGAGGAAGAGACACTCTAGGAGGGAGACTATTAGGCCTCACCTATACGAAACGCAGTGCCGTTGTTACTATACGGAAATGGAGAGAAGAAGGCCACTCCGTTCGCAAATACGAACTTAATCGAATCGTTAGAGAGCTTCGTAAGATCAAACGCTATAAGCACGCTCTTGAGGTTCGTGATTTCTCAATTTGGAATTTAATCAGTGGCTTGAATTGCTCTCTATGTGGTAATTCGATTATTTAGTTGGCTTGATTTGGAGTTCATTTTGGTAAGCTGTTGTAGTGTTATGATTTTTTGTGCAGATATGTGAATGGATGGTTCTACAAGAAGATATAAAACTGCAGCCTGGTGATTATGCTGTACATCTGGATTTGATTTCTAAAATCCGTGGTTTGAACAGTGCTGAGAAGTTTTTCGAAGATATGCCTGATCAAATGCGAGGCCATGCTGCTTGCACTTCCCTTCTCCATAGTTATGTTCAGAACAAGTTGTCTGATAAAGCCGAGGCCTTGTTTGAGAAAATGGGTGAATGTGGTTTCTTGAAGTCTTGTCTGCCTTACAATCATATGCTGTCCATGTATATATCGAAAGGGCAGTTTGAGAAAGTCCCGGTGTTGATTAAGGAATTGAAGACCAAATCATCGCCTGATATTGTTACATATAATCTGTGGCTGACTGCCTTTGCCTCTGGAAATGATGTCGAAGGTGCGGAAAAAGTTTATCTTAAGGCGAAGGAAGCGAAGCTGAATCCAGACTGGGTGACTTACAGCGTGCTAACGAATTTGTATGCTAAGACTGATAATCTCGAAAAGGCGAAACTTGCTTTAAAGGAGATGGAGAAATTAGTTTCTAAGAAAAACCGGGTTGCTTATGCTTCTCTCATAAGTCTGCACGCGAATTTGGGCGATAAAGATGGAGTCAACTTAACCTGGAAGAAGGTTAAGTCCTCTTTCAAGAAAATGAATGATGCTGAATACCTCAGCATGATATCTGCGGTGGTGAAACTTGGCGAATTCGATCAAGCCAAAGCTTTGTACGACGAATGGGAATCTGTCTCTGGAACAGGAGATGCTAGAATCCCCAATCTAATCCTTGCCGAATACATGAACAGAGATGAGATTCATCTGGGAGAGAAGTTTTACGAACGAATTGTGGAGAAAGGGATAAACCCGAGCTATTCTACATGGGAAATTCTCACATGGGGTTATTTGAAGCGTAAAGACATAGAGAAAGTATTAGATTATTTCGGGAAATCCATTGATTCGGTGAAGAAATGGACTGTGAATGTAAGATTAGTTAAACAAGTGTGCAAGGAACTTGAGGAACAAGGGAATGTTAAAGAAGCAGAGAAGCTAATGACTATACTCCAAAAGGCTGGTCATGTGAACACTCAGCTCTACAATTCTTTATTACGTACTTATGCTAAAGCAGGCGAAATGGCACTCATAGTTGAAGAGCGTATGGCAAAGGATAATGTAGAGTTAGATGAAGAGACCAAGGAGCTCATAAGACTAACCAGTCAAATGCGTGTGACTGAGATCTCGCCCACCACTTCCTAGCCTAAAAACTGCAGAATTAGTTTCGGTCTGCAACTTCCACAAACCGAGGATTACAGAAAACATATTTGGAGTGAATACATGACGCTTTTTTGTTGCAACATTGAGAGAGGAGAGCTGATCGGTATCAAGTCCTGACCAATCAAGATACTTGGCTTGGAGCAGCAATATTTCACTTTCACGGACAATTAGGGCCTGAGAGTAATCTGCCCAAAGCTGCAAATGAATGATCTTTGGTGCAAAGATCACATTGAGTTATTCCTTTTTTTGTTTTATATTTCCTCAATTTGATATGAATAAAAACTATTTTTGTATTGTGCCAATTTTATATCCTTTGTTTACTATAGTAGCGATGATGTCAAATGATCTTTGAGAGGTTGACTAACTGAAAAACCTACTTCGACTCTTATTGTTGGGTAGTTATGACTTGTGTAAGCTTATGTAAGCTACAAAGACTTGTGTCCAAAGTGGATTTGTTCATTTCCAAACAGTTAGTCAACTATTTTAACCATAAACTCATATCCATATAGCTGTATGAGCCATAAAAGCTTAATATCTTTTGTTGATAAAACAACATTGTAAATTTTGATTTTCTACCTAAATATGAATAGTCGTTTTTTTAAGCTGGTAGGTAAACTACATTGTGTATCCATAATAAAACAACCTTAAGACTTGGGATATGTTTGAATCTATATTCCTCGGTTTATTATAATTTAAGTACATGTAAAAAAACTATGATTGGCAGGTTTTAGAGCTAGCAGCCCTTACTAATAATTACTTAAATTTTATCTCCTAGATTGGTCATGTAGTCTCACGACTAAATCTTCTGACATAGAGCCAACTTGTGGTAAAAGATCATTAACTAATAAAATCATTCTTAAAAAAGAATTCGAAGAACTTGGGTTGGTTGGTGAAGGTTGTTAAGAAGAAGTGGCGTCGTTGGTCATTTGATTTTTCTAATTTTTTCAGTATATTTATATAAAAAGATATGGATTATGTGATAATAGACGACTATAAATATAAAATCAATACTTTTTCTTCTGCCCATTTTTATAACATACTGCAGTTTCGTCGAGCTTTTATGTTTACACATAAAATTGGGTAGCCATAAAAGTAATGCGATGATGAGATGACCAGAGAACAAGTAATGCGAAACTAATTTTAGTCGCAAGTGTGTTTGTTTGATACTACTACCTTTATTCGTTCATGATATAAGTTGATGAAAATAATAATAGTTTGTACTTTGTAGTTTAGGATAAACCCTTATTTATTTGTAATAACAGTTTGAATTAGAGCATTAAACATTTTTAAAAAATGTCATTAAAAAAATGGAGGGTAGGCGTTTACTTAATACAACTCAACCCACTCCCCGACATGACCTCCTTAATCTTTCTTACAAACCATACAATAATTTAACAATATAAAATACTTAAAAATGATTTTTTTTAAGAAGTAAATAAATATGGACTTTGGTGCATGATCGCCCGGTTAAAATACTTACTAAGTTTTTTATTTTATTTTTTATAAATATTATCGGCTAATCTGGTCAACTTTAATCGAAACGTACCGAAATATTACAGAATAAATTTGCGAAGTTTCTCTAAATAGTATTTTGTAATCTACTACTAATATCTATTAATGCTAACGTTACTTAACAATTACCACGCAGCTTATGTGAATATAAATCGACAAAAATAAAAAGTGAAATAGGCTTTTGAAAGTCTAAAACGATATGATTATTTTTGTTTTGTTTGAAAATTTGAAACGAAATGGAGTGTAACTCTCGTTTCTTCATCCTCGTAGTTAGTAATGATGAAACCAAAATTCAAATACTTAAAAACCATTAAACCTCTTCTTTTGTGTTGTCAACACAATAAATAATTTTCTATAAATAAGAACATTTGAATGGAAGCATTAAAATGGTCTCTAATAATGATAAAAGATAGTAAAAAAATAAAATAGCATTCCAAACCAATTCGTCATCATCGTCTCTCCCTCTACTTTGCAAACTCGTCGTGAGTAATATATTTATAGTTAAGATTCAGGTCAGAAGTTGGGGGAAATTATCAAACCTCTTCTCTTCTCTTCTCTTCTTTCTTGTTTTTTTTTTTCTCAACATAGAAACCTTTCCATTGAGTTTCTCTCTTCTTCTTCTTCTAAGAGTATATTCAAAGTGATTAGTATCTTCGTCAGTTTCAAATGGGTGAAATCATCGGTCACAAGAATAGGCAAATATGGTCACCCTCTCAAGATCCCTTGTTTGATCATTCCAATAAACATCAGGTTTCTATATCATGCATCTTAAGTTTCTCTAATGGATTCTATATGATCATATTAACTTTTTTTTTTTCTCGTTTTATATATGAAAACTGATGTTAACATTTTCATACAGTTGCATAAATCTGTCAAGAACCACCATCACCATCATAACCACGTTACCGGTGGATTCCGCCGGACCGGTGCACCTCCTCTTAGAGAAACTTTTCCTTTGGTAATATTTTTTTTTTCTTTCCAATCTTATAACGTGATTTGAAGAAATATCATTATCAACATCCGTATATTGATTTTTCTTACAAGTCTTTAGAACTAAAAGTTTTGTATAAATATTTTTGTGTGTGTTGAAGAACTATAATACAAGACAAAAGCAACAAAGCAATTGGCAAAGGAGTAAAGGAGAGGAGCGTATGCAAGCATTTTTCTTGGTTTCACCGGGACGTTCAACTTCCGGGACCGGAGTTTTTCTTCCGGCCACCGCTTCTCATCCCCCCACCAAAAAATCAGGTTATTTATTGAACAACATATATAGTCTCACAGCTTAATACATGATTTGGTGTTACAAAAAGATTGACTTAATAAATAAAATGAAATGATCTGATCACAGCTTGCTCGCCGGTGCTTCTCCCGACGCGTGTAGTTCAAGCACTCAATCTCAACATTCACCACAATGGTATCCATATTTCTCCTCCTCATCCAGGTTTTTCTTCTTACCATTCACTTTTTTCATCCGCTATAATATATAGTGCACGTTACATTTATAAAACTTGAAATACATTCTTGGTTGAAATTGTAACAATTTGTTATCTCTTGTTGTTGAAATGTAGAAAAAAATTCGAAGAAGAAGAGCGAACTGTTGGTAATGCCTATGAAAACTGAAGTTGAAAGTCCGATTGACTCGCCGGAGAAACTTCTCCCGGATGAATGGATTTACTGATGACATGATCCAATCCAACCCGACCGTTGTGCCATTGACCAACCTTACTTATTGATGTGGAAAAGTAGAATCAAATAAAACAAAAAATGAAATAAATATCATTGGAGTATTGTGTGTTGTGTATGCTTCGTTGCCCATCGGATTAGTGATAATATCCAAATAAGATCAACCCCTTTTGTGACAGTGTATATATATATATGTATAATTCTTCATTTTTCCCTTTTAATTTGTATATTTTTGTTGGTCACAATTAGCCAATTAGGGTGCACAGAAAAAAAAACATGTTAGTCACAATTTCTGATGCGAACACGAACCAATGTTATTATTATTGGGCTAATAGACCGAACCAAGAATAGTAAACCTACGAAACTTCTAGTAATAGCGCCCAGACGTTTTGACAACCAACATACACCAATCATAGGTATTGTAATAACATTATCTTATGTCGGCTTATTGGTAGAAGAATTCAGAATGTTTGGGATTAAACAATTCTTGGTTTGTAGATTCTGGTTAAAACTCATTTTATATAACTTTTAAATATATCCAAAATCTTTGTTACTCAAGAATTTAAATCTATCAAGCAAAAATAATAATATAACTAATGAGTAAATTTGTGAAAAAAAACTAATGAGTAAATTATTTGATCATCTATTGTTAATTTTACATACTTTATAATTTTAAATGAAAAGTTTTCAATAAATGTAATTGATATTAAAAAAAGTCAGATTCCGGGGTGATGCCAAGATTCAAAATCAGATTGCTAAAAGTTATTAAGGTGAATAATTTGTTTTCCCTTTGGGGTTGTTTTTGATGAATTAAAAAGTTGAGATGGATGTTTTTTTAAAGTAAAGAGAATCGGGGTGTAACCAAACCTTCGGAGGAATATGAGACCGTCGGTGTTAAGTAGAAACTATAATAATTAAAGGGTTAAAACATAAAATCCCCAATTCTTTCTTCCTCCCGCTCTAGCTTCTTTTGCCATTGCTGTTTCGAGAGCTCCACGAAGCCCTAATTTTCGTCTCTTCATCGTTCTTCTCTCACCATGAAGCTCGTCAGGTATGATTTCTCGTTTTCCATCTTACCCGGGTTCTCTCTTTATCCGGTTCGATTTGACTTTGCTTCGAAACTGTGAGTGTTTCTTTGTTTCCATGTTCTTCGCTGTTTGATTTTGGGTATCGGGTTCTCTCGCAGGTTTTTGATGAAATTGAACAACGAAACAGTTTCTATCGAGCTTAAGAACGGAACCATTGTTCATGGAACCATTACAGGTACGTTTCTCTTTAGTTCCAGCTCTTTTTAGGGTTTTGTTTATAAATCTGCGATGCTTCTTATAACATGGACCTATTTCGCTCTGAGTTAATATTTTTATGGCTCTGAACAATGGAAGCTCTCGATTCAACTTCTGAGGTGTAATTTGAGTTTGGCTTATAGTGTTTTGCCCTAGTAATGCTTTATTGGTGTTAACCCGAGTGAGACTGGTTGAGTCAGATGCAGATAATACACACTAGAACTTCCTTTGTGTGAGATTTTTGTAGCTCTTCGTTAAACTTTGTTTACCCATGAGATAGTTTAGTTTCTCCTTTATGGTTTTAGCTAATGGAGCTCTCCAATTAACAAATCCTGAGTTGTAGTAAAGTTGATAGTGATCATGCCTAACGAATCTGAGTTTAGCCGATCGTGGCTTTTGACCTAGAAATGAATTGTGGGTGTTAACTGAATGATACTGGTCTAGTCTGTTGTAGATGATACATTAGATGCTCCTTTATTGTTTAGGTGTATGAGAATGTTTAGTTCTTCTGAAACTATGGCCACCCATATCATAAGCAACACTATCCCAGAAGAAACATGGTCAATGTGTAAAACTAAAGACATATCAAAGTTGATGGGAATGAGTTTTAGCACTTGAAAGGCCCTCTTCTTTTCCTTTACTCTTAAAAATGTCTCTGAATATTTACAAAGCAGTTACACGATGGCTTTTTTTTTCATTTTCTCATTTAGTCTCGTCAACTGATTGATTCCCTTGTCCAATGCAAGTGGTCTCTGCTGTTAATGTTTGGTTTCATTGCCTTTTCTACCATAGTTTTGTATATAACGCAATTATCAATCATCACTAACTGGTTTTATATCTACTTGTGATAATTTGATGTAGGTGTTGATGTTAGTATGAACACTCATTTAAAAGCTGTGAAACTAACTTTGAAAGGGAAGAATCCTGTTACATTAGACCACTTAAGTGTCAGGGGAAACAACATTCGCTATTATATTCTTCCTGACAGTTTGAATCTCGAGACTTTGCTGGTTGAAGACACTCCAAGAATCAAACCAAAAAAGCCAACTGCAGGTAACATAACAGTTCTTTCTCTAAACTATGCCTGTGGTCTCTTTGCGTAGACTCTCATATTTTTTATTGCTCTCTTTGGTATCAGGGAAGATTCCAGCAGGCCGGGGACGTGGTCGTGGAAGAGGTCGTGGACGTGGCCGTGGTGGACCTGGTGGTCGTTGAGCATCTTGCTGTTACCAAAGTTTGGTCCTTTTTGTTTTGTAACATCAGGATTGTAAAAGATCTTGTAGTGAGGTTTGTGTCATGAAGACAAATTCTTGTTATCTCTTAATTTTTCATGATTTTGAGATTTAATACGTTATTGCCAAACTTACAGCTCTCAGTTTCATCTTACTTAACCTTTTCCCAAAGAATTTGGCAAAAAGTGAAAGATTTAACTAAGACTATATCGAAATTAATGAAAATGCAACTAATTAGGATTGTTGAGAACCTTGATAAAACCAACATCCAAACGATAGTCAGTAGAGTAATAGAGTGAGGGCACATATGGCTCTATTGCTGGTTCTGTGACATGTCTTTTGCTCTTTAGCATATAAATCTTTAGTAAAAGATAGATCACTCCAAAAGGGGATGACACTATGTAATGCACACTTCCACAGAGATTTTAATGATCAAAAACTCCAAGCAACAGAGGTGAGATGAGGTTTATTGGCTTCTGTTCACTAACCTGAAAATGCAGACTAGTTTTTGTTTTTGTTTTTAAACCTTATCGACTCCTATAGTAACAAAACCATATACAGATCCTTCAGGAGAAGCAGCAGTAAAAATTGAGGCCTATAGAACGTGTTTTCGTTCTATCATATCAAACAATATCTAATTTAGTTAACGAAAAGGGAAATACAGTAGCCACACTAAAAAGAAGGACGAAATGAACACATATGTTCAGAAAACAGACATATCATATCAATATATGGCTCCCACAGGTGAACACATTTACACAATTTCAGATCAGACCAAGACATGACCTTCCATCACAGTCACGGATTTGCCTCTAAGGAGAACCCTTTGCTTCTCCTTGTCTAGATGAATCCTAATTGTTCCACTCCTAAGTGAAGCCTAAGAAAAATTTCCAAAAACTCAAAATCATTTACAAGGAAGCACTAAACGCTACTAAAAAATTTAAAGAGATTAGAGAGATTACTTGGTAGGCTAAGAAATCACACTTGTTCATCTTGAGGCTCCAGTAATGTGCCAATGCACAATGTGCACTTCCACAAACAGGGTCCTAGAAAACAGGCAACACAGTTCACTGTTAAGAGCAAATAATTTAACGATAGTCAGCTCATATACTAAGATGCAGCTACTCTTTTACCTCATCGATTCCGAACTTAGGAGCAAAGTAACGACTGTAAAAATCATAGGCCGATCCTGCAGAACCAGCAGCTGTCACAATTATGCCATTGCAGGGGCATTTCAATATATCATCCATTCTTGGTTGCAATTCATTGACAGATTCCATAGATGGAAGCACAACCTGCAAGCGAGTGCATAAAAGAGTAAATCAAAAGTCATACAGATACCACGATGCCACAAACGCAATGACCAAAATATCAGGGTATAGAATATGGGAACAAGTATCTTGAGATCCTAAACTTAAGAAATTAGAGACAAGTCAAGGTAAAGATGTTGAATATGGAAACCAAAGATTAAAAAATTACGAGGATGTTGTTTGTCGCAGTAGCTTTGATATCAACGATGGTAGCACCGTTCAAGGCCTTGTTGATCAAGGAAGAGGAGACATCACTGAGATTAATATCAGAAGTTGGAACCACAGGAAAGTTCAACTCAATGAAGAAGGAACCTGGTTTCACTTCACCATCACTGAGCTCTGAAGTATCGGAAACACGGTTGGCTGTAAGAATCCCTGATCTTGTGACAAACTCAACCTTGTCTGTGTCAACTAAACCATTGGAGAAGAGACAATGAGCAGATGCCAAAGTTGCATGACCACAAAGATCCACCTAAAAATAACTTCTAATCACAATTAGAAGAATCGAGATAGAAACAAATCAAAAAGGGTCTCACTCTAAAGCAAGAAAATGAAAGTTACGATTTTGAATTCAGTTACTCCCAAACATTGAGCAAACAAAGAAGAAAGAACAAAACTTGAAAAGAAAGAAAAGTCAAAGGGGTCTCAGGGGAGAACCTCGGCTAAAGGGGTAAACCAGCGGAGAGTGAAGCGAGGTTGTTCGAAACCAGAGTTGATCGGAGTAAGAAAACTAGTTTCAGAGATGTTGAATTCGGCAGCGAGAGACTGAAGCCACGTGTCATCTCTCTCGTCGTCGAGGAAACAAACAGCAGCTGGGTTCCCTTTGAAAGCCGAATCAGTGAAAGCATCGACCTTTTTCAAGAAGTTTTGATCAGTGAAGAAGAATCTCAAAGCAAAATTGGAGGAAACTGAGGAGAGAATCAAAATTGGATTACCACGAAGTACTTGACACCTTTCTTCTCCCTCCTCATGATTATTGTCATCTTTTTTCTTTTGGGACCAAAACTGCTCTCATCATCATAGCAAAGCAATCACACTGTAATAACGTACAATTTACTATAATTAAATTAAATCATAAAGAGTAATATATTAATGAGGCCTATTTGATAAATAATGCCCATTAATGACTTAGGCCCAATTATTCCTAACTCATACCCTAATTTGATGTAGCTGGGCCTAGTCCAATAATACACGTCGGTCTCTAACTTCAATTTTGTTACTTAGCCTCGTAAGTTTCCTTCTTGTTGCTTTCTTTATTATTCTGCTGTGTCCTCTCTCTTCTCACACTTCTCAAGGAAGAAAAAGAAAAAAAAGAAAAGAAAAAAAAGCTCGCATCCGAATTGCGCCTTTTCCGCTTCCTTGGCTCTGTCAAACGTAAAAATCTCTGAAAGGTTCGTTTTCATCTCTTCTTCTCGATTCTGAAGATTTTGAAAAACACTTACCACCGATCATTATTATCTCAGAGGTTAATTTTGATTCTTCTGTTTCAAAAACTTTTTCCTTTTTATTTTGTGTGGTTCTGTTCAGTGTCTTATACTGTTATGTTTCGATCCCTAAATCATTGATATTTTAATCACTTAATTCTTATGAGCTCGTAGTTGTCTATGTCTTTATCTGGTTGTGTTTCGATTCTTGAATCATTAGTTTTTTTTCACGTAATTAATTCGTGTTTTACTGGGAGATTCTTAATATTCATATGATCAGGTCGTGGCTATCTTCTCTAATTTAGTTGCTTTTCTTTGATTTAAAAAAAAATTAGGGTTTTTTAGTGTTCTTTGCTAAGTCCTATAACGCATATAGTTTCTGCCTCACGCCTGTTTGATTGTTAACTTGTTTATTTGTTGAATTTAAATTGTTAGATGATACTTTTCAGTAAAGTTATTGTCTTTTTTGGTATTATTACTTAAGACAACCCAATAGCTGTTGCACCTCATGATGAATGATCGTTTGTTTTTTTTAGCTTTGTTGCAGGTTTACTTGATTTTTTTCAGTGATGGGTTACAAAACAGTTTACCGTTCTCTTACGGAGTTGTTTCCACAGGTAAAGCTCTCTCCTTTCACTCAATTTGACTCGTAGTTAGTGATTTTGGTTATGATATTTTCACAATAGGATGGTTGATTAAGTAACCTTACATCCCATATGTCTTTATTCTGAGGCATCTTTCCATTGGTTATTTTGGAACCAACTTGTATCGTTTTCAATCTGACTAAAACCACATTATACTATACAATCTTCTTCAGATTGATGCAAGGCTTTTAAAGGCTGTTGCTATTGAACACCCAAAGGATGCTGATGAAGCTGCAGCTGTAGTTGTTTCAGAGATTGTTCCTTTCTTTTACCCTAATTTGGCTGATAATTCTACACAACCTGAGATCAAGACACCCAGTGATGTGCCCAACCAAGGTTCTTGTTCTTTGCTATGATAATATTAAATTTTTCTGTTCTGTTACTAGGAATTTTGTACATCTGAAATTTGAGGATATATGCTGATATACTGGCTGTTGGAAATGCAGTAGAACATAATATGCAGAATGGTGCGTTTACTGGTTCAGAAACAAGTGCTTCTTCTTCAGCAACTGTCCCTCTGGCTGTCGAAACAAGAGCCCCAGTTACTGAATTGCTTTCTAATAGCACCCAGTTGAAAAGTGTGATTCCAAATGGTGATCTTGATATTCAGAGCAAAGCAAAGATCAGGTTGAGCGGATCGGTTCAGCCTGAAGTGGTATCCTCAGGACCCGTTAAGGCAGGAGAAATATTGACTAGCAATGGGTGGCAAGGTGTTGAGTTTCACATTACAGGTAATCAAGCAGAAGTTAGCACAAGTAAAGATTCAGAAGATGCTTTGCATAAGATGATTTTGGAGGAGATTACACAGAAATCACCTAGTCTTCAAATTAGATTTGGGAGTATTGATGTCGGGAACGAGACATCAAGTGCTTCATTGGCTGTTGAAAATAACGATGAAGAGTTGAGTGGTTCATATCACGTGGCTGAGTCATCAAAGGGCTCTTTGGTCATTGGGAATGGTGAACCAGAGCTGGGTGATTCTATGAGCTCTGTTGCTAGCAGATCAACCCAGGGATGCAACATTGTCCACCTTGAACAGATCATTGAAGATGCCAAAAGTAACAAGGTATGCTAGTATATTTTGGACAATATATAACTTCCGGGAAATAAATAATTTGTGTTTTGTAGGAGTGTTTCTTTCACGATATCTCAGTATCATTCTTTTCTTTTTTATTTTGTTATGATGTAGAGAACCTTGTTTACTGTGATGGAGTCGATTATGAACCTAATGAGAGAAGTTGAGCTTCAAGAGAAGGCTGCAGAAAAGGCAAAGGAAGATGCTGCTAGAGGAGACTTTGATACTCTTGACAAGGTTGAGGAGCTAAAGAAGATGCTGGAACATGCAAAGGAGGCAAATGACATGGTGACTTTATATTACTGATTTTTTTTTTATCCGTGCTTGTTAATGTGCTTTGATTTTAATAGCGAACTAATCATCTTTATGCCACAGAATGCTGGCGAAGTTTATGGCGAGAGGTCAATTTTGACCACTGAGGTTAATGAGTTTGAAAATCGCTTGCTCAACTTATCAGAAGAACGAGACAAGTCTCTTTCTGTTCTTGATGAGGTACATGCAGGTCACACAATTTAGATCCAACTTGATTTACTCAATATATTTCTGTTCTGGTCTTTTGCAGTTCCATTAATCCTCGCTTAACAAAACACTATTAACTTCTGTTGTTTCACACTGTACGATTTTGCTGATTTGTGTTTCTTTTTTTTAGATGCGTGAATCTCTTGAAACAAGACTAGCAGCAGCGCTGGAGATAAAAAATGCTGCTGAGCAAGAAAAACAGGAAAAGGAAGGTCGTGCACGCAAGGCATTTGCTGAACAAGAAGCAATCATGGAGAAGGTTGTCCAAGAATCAAAGCTTCTACAGCAGGAGGCAGAGGAAAATTCCAAGGTAACATTATTGCATTGAGGTTTATGGTTCTGAATCGGAAGTCACTGTTTCTTAACTTACTTGATCTATTTATGCAGCTGCGGGAGTTCCTTATGGATCATGGTCGGATTGTTGATTCCCTACAGTAAGTCTTTTTCCCTACCACTCGCAAATCGCATCAATCTCCTTGTGAATCATTAGGATGAAAAGCTGTCAATTATAGAATTTATACAGCAAGGCACAGCATTTGGAATCTGTTGATATATTTGTTATTTAAATGTTTATAATCTTATGGCGAATCTTGTCTCCTTAGTGATCTTGACTAATCCTTTACTCTCATGGTATTTCCTTGAACAGAGGAGAAATCTCTGTGATCTGCCAAGACATCCGACACTTGAAAGAGAAATTCGACAATCGAGTGCCATTGAGCCAATCAATCTCCTCAAGCCAGACAAGCTGTAAACTGGCGTCCTCCGCATCATCCATGAAGAGCTTGTTACTGGAGAAGCCTTTGGAGGCATCTTATGAAACACCTGAAGCCTCAAGCAACAACGAGAGCCTATTAGCTTTGACTAATGAGGGAAATGACGAATGTAAGGAGCTGCTGGAAGATGGCTGGGACATCTTTGACAAAGAGCTAGAACTATAAATGTCTTTAGATAGAGAAGATTCCATGGCTTTATAGAAATAAAATCGGTGTAAGAATAAAAGAGTTATGAAGGGATTTTGGGTTCTGCGTTTATTGTGCTCTATAGATAGTAAAGCTTGGATCTTTGAGCTTAACCTACCATTAGTATGAACATCTATTGAGCTCTCTTTTATTTTCTTCTCACTGTACAGTTTGCTTCTGGTACTTTTTGTTAAGCACAGTGGTATCTCAAAAGTTGTCACAGAATTTTTGAGATTTTGAAGAAAAAGGTAGAGAATTTATGTCCCTTTTTCTTCTTTTCTAAAATCAGTACTCGTATTCGGTGTTCAGATTCACAATCGAACTTTTTAAAGATTCTCTAGAGGATTTAGTTGGTGAAGCTGAATACAAATGAGGTCTAATGTCATCTGAAAAATTCGAAGAATGAGGGGAAGATGATGAAATAGTGTCCTGCCATATTATTCTCTTGTTTTCCACCTCATGATCATCTTCTTCCTCGAGACCGTTGGTTGATTCAGATATGAGTTCGTTCACAGAAGAAACCTTCAAACCTAAGATTTTCAAGGCGCCATTTTCTCTCGTCTTCTCCTCCTTTCCCGGAATTTTAAGTTTCTCACAGTCTGTTCGATTTTCTCGGCAAACTGTCAGGAAAAAAAGAAAAACCAAATCTTCACCTCCCTCTCTCTCAGGTAAATTTCAGACAGACAAAAAAAAAATCGTTTTTTCCCTGATAATTTATCTTCATTTGAATGTAATCCTACAAAATTGAAAAAAGGAAGAATAAAGTTTTGTACTTTTTTTGTATGTGATCTCTTTAACAGGATTGAGAACATTTTTGGTGAAATTTGCGTTTAAGAGAAGATGGCCTCTGTACAAGATATTGGTCTCTCTGCAGCTATCAATCTCATGTCTGCATTTGCTTTCTTGTTTGCCTTTGCTATGTTGAGGCTTCAGCCTGTTAACGATAGAGTTTACTTCCCAAAATGGTATCTCAAAGGGATACGAGGAAGTCCTACGCGTTCTAGAGGAATCATGAACAGATTTGTGAATTTAGATTGGACAACATATGTCAAGTTTCTTAATTGGATGCCTGCTGCTCTTAAAATGCCTGAACCTGAGCTTATCGAACATGCAGGGCTTGATTCTGCGGTATATATCCGCATTTACCTTCTTGGGTATGTGTAACTTCTTTTGATAACCATTTAATGTGTGTCATTGATCTTTAACACATTCTCGTGAGGCACAAGCATGTTTTGGATTGTGCTTCAGTCTATATATGTTTGTCTGTTTGTGTCCCAGATGCATTGTCTTGACACTGACTGCTAATTTTTTGTTCTTGTGTTGCAATGCAGATTGAAAATGTTTGTCCCGATAACACTACTTGCTTTTGGAGTTTTGGTTCCTGTCAATTGGACAGGTGAAACGCTAGAAAATATCGATGACTTGACATTTAGTAACGTCGACAAGCTTTCAATATCGAATGTTCCACCAGGATCTCCGAGGTATTTTACTGACATGTTTCCCCATATTTCAGTAATGCTTTAATTCAGTTCAGGGCATATACATGTTAGCACCTTGCCAAATTCATATAAAGTGGACGGTTTCTGCAAGTAATAGATATCTTCACGTAATCATCGAAGTGTTAATAAAGTTGTCAATACTGCTTTCTTTTTTACAAAGTGTGTGATGGTATGTGCAGCTTTCTATTTTATCAACTAAGACGGCTGGAAGTTTCTTGGTTCCAGGTTTTGGGCACATATAACTATGACATACGTGTTTACATTCTGGACTTGCTACACATTATATATGGAATATAAGGCTGTGGCTAATATGAGATTGAGACATCTAGCAGCAGAGAGTCGTCGTCCTGATCAACTCACGGTGAGTTATTCTATCTGTTGTACTTCTTTTTAAAGTTATGTAGAAACTTACTTCTCTTTTCCTTGCCAACTTCACCAGTGATATATCTATCTTGTATGGGGTATGTAAAATACAGCTTTGAACAAACAGCTTGCAGACATAGTATATTGGGAAACGATGCTTCTATGTATATTTTAAGGAAAAATGGTTCCTAGTGATTATAACAGCTAGGGTCAGCATTTTTCATAACCCATACAAGATAGATATATCACTTATTTAGATTATTCTGTAGTTTCTGAAATTTGGATCGGTGACTTGCTTTTTGCTACTCCTGTTTGTTCTTTGAAGCATTGCTGTCTACGCTTTTTCAGGTACTCGTGAGAAATGTTCCTCCAGATCCTGATGAATCAGTAAACGAGCATGTGGAACACTTCTTTTGTGTAAATCATCCAGATCATTATCTCTGTCATCAGGTACGTTTTATAGCTGGCTTAATGAAATTTATCAACAATATCTCGAAAACCACTAAAAGAGTGATGTTCAGAGTTATTGTTTGACGCAGAGCTCAAAGAAACTATTTGGTCAATTCACTTGAGTATGTCATGCGTTTTCTTATTTGATGTTCCCAGATAGTGTACAATGCAAATGACCTTGCAAAAATAGTCGCACAGAGAAAAGCTATGCAAAATTGGTTGACTTACTATGAGAATAAATACGAGAGGAAGCCAACAAATAGACCAACAACAAAGGTACTTCTGTTGCAAGGCTATTTTAACCTTTGACCACGTACCTCTCGTGTAATGTTTCAGCAAAAGGACTCTTTTTGAATTCCATGCTTATCATGATTTCAATTCTCGTCGGTAGTTATTTAATTTATTATATAGACAGGTTATGGAGGTTTTTGGGGAACTACAGTGGATGCAATTGACTTCTATACTTCAAAGATGGAGATTCTGGCTGAGCAAGTATGTACTCATATTTAGAAGTAGGCTTCATGCCATTTACATCTTTATAAGAAGTGCATTCGTAATTCTTTCCATACACAGGAGGCTGCAGAAAGAGAGAAGATCATGAATGATCCTAAGGCTATCATGCCAGCAGCATTTGTATCCTTTAAATCACGGTGGGGAACAGCTGTTTGTGCTCAAACGCAGCAATGCCACAATCCCACAATATGGTTGACAGAATGGGCTCCCGAACCACGTGATGTTTTCTGGGACAATCTCGCGATTCCATATGTTGAGCTCTCAATAAGAAGATTGCTCACAACAACTGCACTGTTTTTTCTTATTTTCTGCTTCATGATTCCTATAGCATTTGTTCAGTCTCTTGCCAACCTTGAAGGGATCCAAAAAGTTCTCCCTTTCTTGAAGCCCGTCATAGAAATGTTAGTCCCCATCTCTGGATGATAAACAGAAATTTTTTCTTGACTATTGCCATGGAACTTGATCGCTCATGCCATTCATTTATCCACTGCTTAATATCTATTCACGTATGTTATTCATATTTTGTTCATATGCAGGAAGACGGTAAAGTCTGTAATCCAAGGATTTCTTCCAGGAATAGCTTTAAAGATTTTTCTCATCATACTTCCGACTATTCTGATGACAATGTCACAAATTGAAGGATATACATCGCTTTCCTATTTAGATAGAAGATCAGCTGAAAAGTATTTTTGGTTCATTATTGTCAATGTCTTTCTTGGAAGCATCATTACCGGGACAGCGTTTCAGCAGCTTAAATCTTTCCTTGAGCAACCGCCAACTGAGTAAGTACTTGGTGAGATGTTCCGAATTGTGTCAATTTCCGACCCGATAACACATGAACAACGATTGAGCAATCTCCACTTCTCTCTCTCTCTCTCTTTACTTAGGATCCCGAAAACAGTTGGTGTGTCAATCCCAATGAAGGCCACATTTTTCATCACTTATATCATGGTCGATGGTTGGGCTGGTATTGCAGCTGAAATACTCAGAGTGGTTCCATTAGTCATTTTTCATCTGAAAAACACGTTTTTGGTTAAGACAGAACAAGACAGGCAGCAAGCAATGGATCCAGGTCATCTGGACTTTGCAACATCTGAACCAAGGATTCAGTTCTATTTCTTGCTAGGTCTTGTATACGCTGCTGTTGCGCCCATTCTTCTTCCATTTATTATCGTCTTCTTTGCTTTCTCCTACGTTGTTTTCCGGCATCAGGTACCTTAAAAGCTAAAAGTATCACTATCATTTTATTCTTCTAATGCATACCTGAAATATAAGCAATTATGTTATTATGACGTATCTTCTGTTGCAAGGTTATAAATGTCTACAACCAGAAATATGAGAGCGGGGCTAGATACTGGCCAGATGTGCATAGACGTTTGATCATATGTCTAATAATATCACAACTTCTGATGATGGGTTTGCTCAGCACAAAGAAATTTGCAAAAGTCACAGCTCTGCTTCTCCCTCAGCCGATCTTAACCTTTTGGTTTAACAGATACTGCGCAGGACGGTTTGAATCGGCCTTCTCAAAATTTCCCTTACAGGTGAGATGAGTCAAAAGCTCTTGCGGCAAAATCTGTCAAAAACGACTTTTATATATAACTGTTTCAACTGATTTTTGGGGCTGGCTGCATTGACAGGAAGCAATGGTGAAGGATACACTAGAAAAAGCAACTGAACCAAATCTAAACCTGAAGGAATATCTGAAAGATGCTTACGTGCATCCGGTTTTTAAAGGCAAGGACTTTGACCAACCACGAGTAGTCGATGAGGAAGAAAGCAATCCCCTCGTACCAACTAAGAGGACTTCGACTTCTCAAGGTACAAGCCGATACAACTCAGAAGCTGGTAGCTCTACTGCAGCCACTCCTTTAGCAAACAAGCACAATGACTCTCCCGGGTTAATATAACGCGCTCTGTTTGGCTCTTGTTGTTATTGTAACGGTTCAGACATTTTGTTATACGATGTTAGAAAAGATAGAAGCTTCATTGTTGTATATGTTGGGGGACAAAATTTGGGTTCCTTGGAAATGTAATTGTTGTTTCATAGATGTGATATTAACTCTCAAGACTCGTGCTTGTGCTTGTCGTGTGTATTAGTTCAGAGCTTTGTCAACCCGATTTTAACTTTTTCTACAATGTAATGTAACTATGCGACGTCGTTTGTCATATAATCTACCGTAGATAGATTCGAAAGGAAGACTTTATTAAAAAGTCAAAAGAAAGAGCTACTCCTACTCAACCAAAAGTATTACTAGCGTATTTTCTTGAAAACGTATACAAAACGTAATTTTAAAAAAATTACAGCAAGTTGCCCCAAACAAAAGAATTGAAAATTACAGCAATTTTAGGCTATTATTTTGATAAAAAAAATATTGGAAACTTAGAATTTTCATATGATAATTTTTTTTTAAACATTATAATTTTTCAATGATATTTTCAGTTTTGAAAATATAAATATCTGATAAATATTTTTTAGTGCAGATAAATACGAAATACTTGGGTATAATTATTTTGATATTATTTAGTCGACATATACGGCGTCAAAGTTTGGTTATTTGTTTTTTTTTTTTTGGGTCATATTTTTGTTATTTGTTTCTTTGGGTCGACATAGAGTCGGGTTTAGTTTTTGAATAAATCTAAGCCTCAAAAAAATCTTAAGCATTCAGCTGTCTTCTTCTTCGGTCCCTGCCAAAATCCAGAAGATTCTTAAATCTCGTTTCTGCGGCTTAGGTGAAGTCTTAGCGATAAGCTTTGTATCTTCATCTACCCATGGATTTCTGACGTAGAAGAGAAGAGAAGAACCAAGTTTTCTTCGAAAGGATTGAACTTTGTTTCTTTCTCTTCACTTCATCTGCAACAACAACAACAAAAATGATCAAGCTTTGCTTCATGACTTCTCATGGCTACTCAATCCCTGGCCTTGGTCTTCCCCAAGAGCTCTGTAACACCGAGATCATCAAGGTAACTAATTGAGTCTTCAGATTTGAATTTCATATTGGATTTGATTGCTTAAGTTATTTAGGTTTGTGTGAAATTGATATCTTTCTTCTATACCTTGTTGAATTTGATGACTTGAATTTTATTCAATTTATCTGGGGTCGTGTAAAAACTGTGCTTTTCATCTACATCTTGTTGGATTTGATGATTTGAATGCTTCAATTTATTTGGTTTCATGTAAAGTTAGCATCTTTGATTTGCTTTTGTGTCTGCATCTTATTGGATTTCGATGACCCTTGTTTTGATTATGTTATTGGTAAATGAACAAGCAGAATAGCCGGTCTTTTCTTGTGAATCCTGGAGCAAAACAAGAGATCATACCTGCAAGCTCCTTCAGTCTGAATCCTGAACCCTTGGAACCATGGAAACCGGCTTCTTCATTCAGCCAATTCGTGGAGATTGACTCAGCCATGATGAAACCTTTGCTCATGGATGTTCATGGTAAGCTCTATTGCTTCTGATTTGTTTCAAATTGGTTAATGGAATTTCATGTCATCAGTTTCACCAATTTACATGAACTTGCTTTATGGTTGATGTAGAGACAGCACCGCAATCTCTGGTTTTAAGCTTTGGAATCGCTGAGAAGTTTGCAAGACAAGAAAGGGTGATGGAATTTCTTCTGTCTCGCTCAGAGGAGTTCAAGGGAAAAGGATTCGACATGTCTTTGCTAAACGAGTTGATGGAGTTAGATGCTATGAAATCCAGTTCTCAGCTACGACCGTATGACACTTCCTCTGTTCTTTACTTGAATCAAGAGTTTGGGAAACCGGTTTTGGATCTTGTTAGGGATATGGTTGATAATCCAGATTTCTTGCTGCGGTCGGATGGTCACGTTCTATTCTCTTCGAATAGCAATCCTGAGTTGAATGATCTACTTTCTATTGCTTCCGAGTTCAATTTGTCGAGGAAGTCAACAAAGTGGAGACAACTCTCACCGCTTATCCCACACTTTCAGAGGTAAAATCTATCGCACAGACTTTACGTTTGTTTGAGTGCGTTTCATTTCTTGGTGCTAAATGTTTTCCCTATATCTTTTAAACAGGTTTGAAAGTGAAATATTAATACCGGCTAAGCTAAAAGCAGTTACAGTTCTATCACCTTTGAAGAGGTAATCTTCTCTCATCTTTACTTGCTTCCATAACTACTTACTTTTGTGTTGTTAGTGTTCTCATATTCGTATTCCCTTTTTTTGGTTCAAACAAGTCCTGAGAAAACCAGGATCAAGTCACCAAGGAAACAGAACGCGAAGCGAAAAGCTAACCAGAGGGACCTATACAAAAGAAACCATCTCCACGCTTACGAGAGCCTTCTGTCTTTAATGATAGGCAATGATCGTCAACACAAACACGCAACAGTAGTCTCTTTACAGAAATCATGCGGAGAGCTCTCAGAACTTCTGACTCAGTTTTCTATCAGTGTTGCTGGGACTGGAATCGCGGTGCTCTTCTCTGTTGCCTGTAGCCTTGCTTCAAGGCGCGTACCCTTTTGCGCAAACAAGTTTTTCGACACCGGCCTTGGTTTGAGTTTGGTAATACTGTCATGGGCTGTGAATAGACTGAGGGAGGTGATTGTTCATGCCAATAGGAAAGCAAACAAGCCCTGTTCAAGTTTGAAGGATGACGAAATCATAACTAGTGTGGAGAGAAGCATCAAGGAGGTTTACTTCAGAGCTGCCACGGTATTTGCGGTGTTTGCGCTTAGGTTTGCATGTTGAAAACAAGTCGCTGTGAGAGGTTAAAATCTCGATTTACCACTCCATGGGAAGCTTAAAAAGGGTCGTTTGTAAATTGACTAGAACTTGTGAGCTGTAAATGTGAAAGATGATGTTGTGTTGTAGAACCTAAGATGGAGATGTCAATGAATTTTGAAGAGAATAAATGTTTTGCAAGAATGTGTTTGATAACTAATCAGAAAAACTTTTGCACAGGCTCCAAGTAGTCATTTTCTTAAGGTTGAAGGTGTTGTGAGTATAATTTTTGTTTTGGTTTTGTTGTAAACAATGAATTGGGGAACCTAAACATGATTAAACCCCGGGCCTAAAATAATCTTCTTCATAGGCCCAAACCAGGCCCATAATATTGTGAGGGAAAACATCAAAGAAAGTAGGGGTTTACGATCGAGGCGATGGAACCCTAACTTGCATGAGAGAAGATGAAAACAGCGAAAGAGAAAAGATGTAAATCTAAGTCGAGGGATGAGAAACTTAGGCACCGGAAGAAGAAGAAGAAGGTGGAGATGAAAAAAAGGAAAAGGGCGAGTGCTTCTGTTGCCCCCGAAAAGCCTTCTGTAGAGAAGGAGGAGGAGCCAGAGATGAAGGATCGCGGGGAGATTACGAGTCTTGATGATCCAGAGGTGAATTTTGATCCTCTCTGTTTGTTTCTCGGAATTATTATCCCATCGTTACGTCTTCTCTCTCGCGTTTTTTTCTGTGGCAGCTTTGGGCAGAATTTGAAACGGAAGGAATTGATCGGATCCTGAGAGGCGAAATTAAACCCAAGACCTTGATCACGACTGGTCCTATCTACGCTTCTGTAAAATTCCCTCAGAGGGGACCTCATATTGCGGAGGAGTTGGTCTCGGTGTTCCCCAACTCTAAATACTTTAGGAGGAGGATTAACTCCCAGTTAACTGAGGTTAGTCTCAATAATGTTGCAATGTAATATACTTTTTTTCTCTTTTCTTTGCATAGTCTAAACTTGTTCTGTTTATGTGTATATGCATGCGCGCAGGTCATAGAATTTGCAATCAGCTATTTAAAGGAAATAGAGCCGAATGAGCCATAATAGATGGCTTTGTTTAGTTCGTATTCAATATATACTAGTCCTAAATTTGATGTGTTTTTGACACGACAAACGTTTTAAGGGCAAAAATAAAAAAACAACAAGTCAAATCATTCTAGTTTAATTCTGTAAGCTCCTTTCTAGTAAACAATTTTAATAAAAAAAAAACACCGAGTTACCATTGTTCTTTAATAATCGTTATAGAGAAATGAGACTAGGATACATGAGATAGGTTTAGGCGTTAATCGCTAATAATGAATTATAACAGTTCATAATTTTGATTATCGCTAATAGCGGTGTTCTTAGAAATATTTATTTACTAAAAATTTTACAAATCCATAAACGCCCAATTACACTTGTTACCATGGATGCATCATTGTTAACCAAAAAAAAAGAAAAGTCACAAGCATTTACTAGACACGTGAGTATTTTGGAAAAGTCTCCTCTCATTTATGCCTCTAATTCCAAAATCATCATTGATCATTCATCACTAAAATGATGATTTTATTTTATCCATAGTATATAAAATAATAAATGATGAACAGAATTATCGATGAAAGATATAATAAATAATTATAATTTATCATAAAAATTGTATCACCGTGTTGATCAAGATGGAACACTGAGCAAAAACTGTTTGATTGATAAGTTGTAGTTCAAACAAATATAGTTTTCTCAAATATGATCTAAGAGAAATTAAAAAATAAAATGAATCACTTACCTACCTCAGATGATATTAGCATAGGATTAAAATGAAAAGAAAAAGAAAAAAGTAAAGATTTACTCATACCTTAGCTGACCATATGATCGTCCCATGCACATAAGTGCAGACTTGCAGTGAGGTCTTCTGCATAATAAGACGTACGTAATAGATGAAGGTTGAGAGGTAGTTAAATCGAGGATAATTAATATGTTTTAATCCTCATTAAGAGAATCGACTAAATGTGGGTTAAGTATAGTTAGGTGTTTCAGCTCTTAATGAGGATTTTGGAGTTGATTATCTATATCTTAACGAGATGATAATTTCCCTCATAACAAAAGTTTTGACTTATTGGTGAACATTAAATCAATGATTAGTAGGATTTGGGTTTTAGTAATTAGGGGCCCTAAGTTGGGTGTAGTTATTATTGTTTGTAATTTAGAGTTATGAAATGTTAACTAAATCATGGATATTAATAAATTTAGATTTCCAAACAAAAATATTTGATATTTCAACTATAGTTTAATCTTTTATGAACATCATGTGTTATTGGTTATATGATTCATAAATATTTGTTAAAATGTTATATTTATTTATTTAGTTTTCAACCCGTAACCATGAAAAAATCAAAAATAATAAACAAAAAAAAAATAGAATTAAACAGTTTTTGTATAAAAAATAAATAAATATATTATGTGTGATAAATGGTAACAAAACAATAACAACATATTTCAAAATTTACATTGGATAAACAATGAAATAATATGTGGATTAATTCTGAAATAGCATGGTTTACGCATAATTACCATAGTGAGAGACACAATAAGTAAGCGTCTTTGTAATCCTTTGCGATTTCTTAAATATTACGGACTATGGCAAGAAAGGAAATCAAGGACCCCATATAATTTAACTTTACATCTCTCCACAGCCTCTGAGCTTCAGAGATTCTCTCGACACTAGTGTTCCTGTTGCAGCACAGGCTTGAAAAATTAAAGGTTCAATATATTTATTAATTTTGCGAGTCCTCAGTTTTGACCCAAAAACACTGTTGTCTTCTACTCGAAATCTCAAAGCAGTAGAAAAAAAAACATCTCATAATTGATGGATTCCTAGAGAAGTAAGCTTGAACAAAGGAGAAGAATGTGCTTTCGAGTAATTTAGCTCATCACTTTTGATACAACACCAGCTCCAACTGTTCTACCTCCTTCCCTCAAGGCAAATCTTTGACCTGTTTCACAAGATAATAAAAAACTAATGTGAAGAAACATCGGAAGGAACTTGTTATAGTACCAAAAAGAGAGCGTCTGTAGGATCGTTTTACCTGTTTCGAGTGGGACAGGCATGATTAGCTCGAAAACAGCTGTGACATTGTCACCAGGCATAACCATCTTCACGTTTTCGGGTAATTCTACTTTGCCCGTGATATCTGCAGTCCTCAAGTAAAACTGAGGCCTGTAGTTAGAGAAAAATGCAGTGTGACGTCCTCCTTCATCCTTTGTGAGCACGTAGATCTCTGCTTCAAACTTCTTATACGTCTTGCATGAACCAGGCTTAGCAATCACCTAATACGTAACAGTAGAGGAGAAAACTTCAGTAAAGTTGGTTTTCGAGAAAAAACTTCAGTAGTCATAAGGATGCCTAAGCTTACCATTCCACGCTGAATGTCTTCTCTCTTTAGCCCACGCAATAGAAGTCCTACATTATCACCAGCCTAGAAAAAATAGAAGCCAGGGTTTATTCAGTATCTTACATGCCCAGAACTTTTCTTTCTAATCTCTTGGTATTGGCATTACCTGTCCATTATCCAAAATCTTCTTAAACATCTCAACCCCAGTTACAGTCGATTTCATTGGAGGTCCCTGAAAATCAAATCTGCAGATTAAGCTATAGAAAATGCTTAATAATAATAGCCCCAGTAATCACCACTTTGGCAATATAAACACAATATTTATGCACACTTACATCTTTTAAACCCAATATCTCAACTTCTTCCCCCACTTTAATGACTCCCTGTTCAATACGACCAGTTGCCACAGTTCCACGTCCCTATAAGAAATAGGAAAAGTATTATAGTTGATTAAAGTACAAAATTGACTGAAAAAATATAACAAAAACGGCGAAGATTAGTATACTTGAATTGAGAAAACATCTTCAATTGGCATCAAGAAAGCTTTGTCAAGCACGCGAACAGGGTCAGGTATGTATTCATCAACAGCATCCATAAGCTTTAATATAGCTTTCCTTCCAATTTCATCATTGGTGCCCTGCAATGCAGACAGAGCAGACCCCCGGATGATGGGAATATCATCCCCAGGAAACTTGTAGAAGCTGAGAAGTTCTGTATGGAGACAAGAGTTGATGTCAGAAAGCAAGTACTTACTTCACTTGCTGAAAGAAAGATATTTTGTGACATTAAAAAAACTACAAACCACGTAGTTCCATCTCGACAAGCTCTAATAGCTCAGGGTCATCCACCACATCAACTTTGTTCAAGAAGCACACAAGTGATGGAACACCAACCTGTAGTACATCACATAGTTTAAATTGTAGCAAATAACCCAACTTAATTAAGTAGCTTCAAGTGTTCATATTGCCATAATGCAAACCTGGCGTGCAAGTAGAATATGTTCCTTTGTCTGTGGCATCGGTCCATCTGGACCTGAAACCACAAGAATTCCACCATCCATTTGCGCAGCTCCAGTAATCATATTCTGAAAGTTAGCAACTGAAGGAGTGAGGCTAAACGGTTTATCAAAGTATTTAAGGCAATCCGTATACAGTATAGTGATGCATGTTACTCTACTTAACAGTTCATATATACTAGAGTATGAAGCATTTCTAAATCATAATCCTTCTAGTAATATTAGTTCAAAACTATAACTAGATTGGAGTCAAGAGTTATAGATATGTGTGATATGTAATGTCTGCAGCGTTAAGATACAATATACCAAGGAGACAGCATACTACTATACCTTAGAATCTGACTATTAGTAACACATATACAATATCAAATAAAAAGAATGTTGGCATCTTACTTTAACATAATCAGCGTGCCCAGGGCAATCCACATGAGCATAGTGACGCTTTGCAGTCTCATACTCCACATGAGCCTAGAACAAAACAAATCAACATTAAGTAAAATAAGACGAGAAAATATTGACTGGGAAAACCTACTTATGATGTGAAGAAAATGAGAGAAGAAGATAACACAGACCGTAGCAATAGTAATTCCTCTCTTTTTCTCTTCAGGAGCTTTATCAATTTCATCAAAGGCAATAGCTTTAGCTTTGCCCTCTTCGGCAAGAACCTGAACATAAGTAGGATTACAATAGCAACTTTAAAAACAGGTACTTTAAGAATAAATTTTGGAAGTTTCATGTTGCAAGAGTATACAAATAAAAAAGGAAGCACCTTTGTGATTGCAGCAGTGAGAGTGGTCTTCCCATGATCAACATGCCCAATTGTTCCAACATTTACATGAGGTTTACTGCCACAAGATCAACAACATAAGATTAATAAAAGCAGAGAATCGATATCAATCAGGAATCAGTCACATTCACCAAACAATTTTCTAGCTTTCCTATCTACAGATAGGAAGGAAAAAACTCACTTTCGAGTAAAAGTGGCCATGGATCTCCAGAAGGAGGTACCGAAGGTAGAGGAAGAGAGATCATCTCCACCGATTGAATGAGAGATCGAGTAAGAGGAAGAAACAGAAGCAGCGCAACGAGAGTAGATCTGGGAAGAGAAAGGAACAAGGCGCTTCGAGCTAGGGTTTCGAAGAACAACGGACGCCATTTTGACTTGCACAGGAGAGAGAGAGAGAGAGAGATGGCAAACACACAGAAATGAGATTTGGGGTTTTAGTCGCCTGAGTAAGGGTTTCTGTTAAAATCTCGACCCTGCTTTTCAAACCCGACCCGACCCGGACTAAGCCCATTATACTATTTTTACTCTTATCGGGCCTTATTTTAGTAAAGATCAAAATTATTTCATAGCTTATATAAGTGTGTTGCGTATTCGAATATTTACGTGGTTTCAGATTTAGGGCTCGAAGTCCATCGTTTTACTTTTGGTTTCTTTTGAAAGGTTACCAATGCAATGGATCGTATATTATATATTCTAGTTATCCACAAATGTGTATACGTATTTTTTTAGTAAACAACTTTGTAGCTAATTTGTTGTTAAGTAGCTACCAAGTTACGACGAAAACTATGGAAGAACGATAAACTAGCGGCAATCGAGTTCTATAACAAATTTGTTGCTATAAGGTTGTGACGACTATTAATCATATGTAATCAATTATTAATAAGAAATGTCAAAACAGTTGATGTATTCAAATATTTCTTTTTGTTTACAAATCAATTTAGTCTAGACAATATTATTATTTTAACAAACCAACATAATATGATGACAAAAAAAAAAAAAAAAAAAAAAAAAAAACAAACCAACATAATATATATATAATCGTAAAAGAACATGAATTATGCATATTTGAATTCGAATAATGACGCAATGAGGACACTATTTACGAACAGTTATATTATATATCATGGTTCTTTTCATATATAAGTATGTTTCATCTAGACCCTCTTAGAAGATAAATTATCTCGTTAATTTTAAAATAATGCTGTAATTGTTGGTGATATAGGCTCTAATACCAAAGATAAAACTATACTTGAAAGAAACCACTCATGCATCAAAAACTTATCATGATTCTGAACAATATCCAAAAGCCTAGCTAGAACCCTCTAAGAGACTAATTCTAGTTTGTTTAATTAAGTAACATGGAGTGTACAAGTTGTCTACATGCAACAATATATAGATGAAAGAGTTCCAAATATGTATGATTAACTTTGCGTTTTGTTAATAGACACTTATGTCGGGAGAGAAGTTGTATATCTTTGTCAAAAACCATCTCAAATGTCACCAGTTTATGTCAATGTGTGTTACACAGTTTCTTTGTAATTAATTGATGTCTCTCTCTCTCTCTTATGCTTTCGAAAGCAACGGTTCCCACTGATCCACGTCGTTGCATGATAGTGGTTCGTATCATCACATGCGTTGCCGTGGACCGTCTTACTTTATTTCTTAATATACATAATATAGACATATAGTCTATATCAATCCCTATTATTATTGTTATTTCTTTGACAATATACTATATTTTATTTATTTATTTATATACTATTCAGCCAAGAAGAGTAACACACAAGATGCCATTAACGATGATGAAGCCTTTTTACATGAAAGTTTCGAAAAGATCACGATCCTCCACCACTACTATATCATCAACAAAGCATGAAAGCTTTTACGTCTCGAGAATAAAGTTTTACTCTGCAACTTAACTTCTGAAACCCGAGGTTTTGATCATTGGTGTGAGTTCAGTACTTACAAACTCACAAAATGTATTATTGAATTAGTGAATTTATATATGAACATAACCCGTGAATACTTTATGATCATATGAAATTTCGGTGCATTAGTCACTCATAAATCAGTTTCATATATATACATCATAAACGGGTCTTAATAACTTTTTGTCAATTTCTTAAAAAAATATTATACGGAAAAATGCCTGTAATATATATCCTAAACATCTGAAATGTATTTTAGCAAATGTTAATATTGAACACAACTTCAACGATTTTAGCTAGTTCACGATTCCGTGACTCAACCAAAATATCTAGAGCACTAATTAGTATTTGATGTGACCAACATAAACCATTAGGCAATTGGGATAAACATTATATGATTTGGACTTTTTTGTTTGATGTTAAATAATATATACATGATCACGTAACCTTGGAAAACATGAAAACAAATTATGACCACTAAATTAATCAAGAGACTATAAATAGTAAGTTGAAAATAGACGATTGATGTATCGTGAATTAATGTGATCATGTGTATGAGAGTTTTTTCTCTAAATCTGTTTATGAACATACATAGTCCATAAAACGAGTGTTAACGGTATATAAGTTCGAGACCAATACAACTATCAATGGTCTAAAGTCTAAACTAACGACAGTATTTTCACAGTATAGACTATAGAGTCCAGAATATATATGAGTGTTAACCCATCACAGTATATAAGTTCGAGACAATTAGAAACTATCAATGGACTAAAACTAACGACACTTTCATCTTTCTATTAAAATGGACTTTCACCTTTTTCAAAACATTATTACTATATACGGTATTTGTATGTTTTATAACGTACGTACGTTTGCAACATAGAATACTACGTACTGATCGAGTTGCTGATAAATATTCCAATTGAAAATAAAGGGAACTTTTGTTTTCCGGACCACATGGGAATGTGTTACCAACTATCTCTCTTTTACTAAGATATGTTAGAATCTTCTTATATAAGGCTTTAATTTGTTTTGAGGCTCAGAAGACGAGAGCATATTTTCCATTTATCGTACCTTTTGACGGCAAAGGTGAAAATACAAAAAAAGAATATAACTTTTTTTTAACTTTATTTGGTTTATCACATATCCTAATTATGTCGCTAATGTCTCATTGTTTTAATTAATTTAAAGTTTATAACTAATTTAAAGTTTTGAGACTATAAAAGCCGAGTTTTGGTTTTGGAGGATGATATCCAAATATCAGTTTTATGGTTAAAAATGGATACATCAAAACATATAATTTATTATAGAATCATAATATCGTAAACACACAAAAAAAAAAAGTTGATAAATGATTTACCATGCATAATGTATAAAGTTAACCCTATATTGTATAATAATATGCAAGACATTCAAAATAAATTACTACCTAATTAAGATATAAAAATTTCATATAATTTATAAAACACAAATTCATGTTACTTACCACCCAAAGATATTTCCATTGTTGCAATATTACAATAAATATATATGCATATGCTGGGAATACAAACTAAATATATTATTACATAAACGGAAATTAAAGTCATTGTTTTGATATTCCTCATTATCGAGATAAAGTATTCTTAGCCATTTATAAAAAAGAGAGAAACTATTCTTTCATCTTTCTTCCTTGTAGAGCCGGTGGTTCATATTCCATGAATAATATGTACATAATTAGAAGCTTTACGCCAATCAATACTTAATGATTAATACATAAAATGAATTATTGTGTATGTATGTAAAAGTTGCATAATAAACAAATACTATAGAAGCTAGCTTTTACTTGGTTGGACCATTTTCTCACATGCAAGGAGGGTATTCCCGAATAATGCGGTATTTATATAATATTATTCGACATGTTTTAAATACTTTTTATATAGCAATAATATATTAATGGGAGAAAAAGGCTACTTAAAAGACTTACTTCATTTAGACAAGCTAATCTCCCAGGATCAAAGTTGGACGAATATGAAAACTTCAATACAGTCCAACACATGTAACAATATTCTCTTAGAAAAAGAGAACTTTATTTCCTAAAAAGTGAATTTATACAATGTACATTGTTAACTTATATATTAAAGATTATATTAATATTGAATCATATATATCTAATTAATAAGGGTTTTGTGGTTCCAATACATCTGATGATTTTGTAGGTTGATAAGGGTTTATGTGATTAGATAGTTATATATCTTATTTTAATCAAAAGAGCTAGAGAACCAAAAGTTTTATAAAAATTCTAGATGTGATTGTAAGACAAATTATTATTAATTCATGTGTGTGTTTGTTTGTGGTTGTCCCAACAAATGAATCTTTTGCCCACAACTTACACTAACTCGAATGTAACTAGTAGCTCACTTATACAGAAAAAAAAAAAAAAAAAGACTGCAAAAAGAACCCAATTTCCCATTTCCTTTTTCATTTGGTGTGCATTACAAATGCTTCTAAAGCTTCATCAGTCGATAACCCATTATAATGAATACAATCATTTAAACTGGTAATATTGCATGTGGATATAAAGATGCATAGATATCTATATAATCATATGTATAAAAATGTTAGTTAGTGAACTTGTGTGGTGATTTACGTTCATAAAAGTTTATCCTGTATCTACATATATAAGAAGATCCGAGTAACAAAAACGTGAGGTAGCTATCAGTTCTTCATAGATCATGATTAGAAGAACATTTCTTATGATGATCACGAAAAACAACAATGAGCGACGACGACACTTTTAATTATGGGTCACTCACAGTCACACACAGACACTACTAAGGGTTCGTGCATGAGTTAACCCCATGCCTCTTTTGTGTATGTGCCATAGGTAGTGGAAAAGGGAATCTACTGATGTTAAGAGGGTGGAGGTGTTCCCTGCGACCCACAAATCTGGACCTTGTAGGCCCTAATTTCACCTCCCCCCACCATTTTGCTAAGACTTTTCTAATTTCGGTTCCATATTTTTTTTACATTTCGTCGGTCTAACCCATCATCATTCAATTTTGGTTCTCTTCTAACCTTTTCTTTTGACAAGGCTACACATTACCTTTTAATTTGCTCTTTATGGATTTTTGATCATTAACTAGTCAACATGCACCATCTTATTCAACTTTCTTTTTTCAACACTAATTAATACGAGATCACATATGCATAAATTTTTAAATATGCTTTTAGAATATTAACCACTAGGTATCCAAGTTTTGTCAAAAGAAAGCAAAAAATCATGCATGCAAAACAACAACCACAGATAAAACCTACTAATCACGGATGAGTATCTTCTCTCTTTTAATTTATAGTATATATCTTGTAACTGTCGTCATGATTAATGTTTTTAATTAATCACATAGAAAGGATCTCTTTAACGATTAGTCGATTTGACTTGTAAACAAAAAAAGAGAAGTCAAATGAGGACAACGACGCAATAGTAGAAGGTCTTTAGACTAATTTAATAGGCTTCGAGACACATAACCAATTTGATTATTATTATTTTATACGTCATCTCTTAGATCATCTTCCACGGGCCTCATGGATATGGACATCGACATCATGACTCATGAGTTTGGTTGGTGTAAAGTTCAAACCAACAATAAAATATAATCGATTTACACTTCTATATGTCTAAACATCTACTAAATAGTAAACGGAATTAGGAATATTAGCTGCTATGTACCAATAATGACGAGAATCATAGCAAGAACAAAATATATGTACATATCGAATGCGACCAAAATGGAAAATACAATATGGTGCATATAAGTTAATTTTCTTAATATGGAAAGCAAAGAACGAGGAATAGTAGAAAAATTTATATGATCTAATAGTATAGACACATTTAAATTTTCTATTTAATAACAATATTGGAAAAGTGTATATTATTCATAAATGACGCATTAAAATATTAGATTAATGGTTAACATCATAGCCTTTATAATTTTAAAATTAGTTGACAAGTTTTAAGAATGCAACTAATTTATGGGGGCGCGTTTAGTGTTTGAAATGTTTGGAACCATGGTTCAAAACCATTCCACCGTAACATGACGACTAAGGAAGGATTAGATTGAACTAATCTTACTTGGAATCCTATAATTACAACATATAGGAAACAACAATAGCTTGAACCTTTCAAAATCAGAATAGATACATATATATATATATATATATAGTTGGAGGTCATTTTATGCAATACGGCAAGATAACTCTGTCTTTTGTTCAGCGCCGTCCTTTAGTTGTCCGAAGGAACTATTGTGCGTAACATCAACCCAAAAAAAAGAGTAGACCATGTCACAACTTTTTAAAGAGCTTTTAAAAACTGAACTATACTTTAAAAAGAAATGTGTGTGAGTACAATATACAAAGCTTTTTAACCAACGCTTAATTTCACCTCTAATTCTTCCAACAAATGTAACAAAACATATCCTATCGGATTCTGTTCTTTCTTTCTATAAGAGTTTTAGAGATTCTCTTTTTTTTTTTTTTTTTTTTTTTTTATTTCTTTTTAAAATTTTTATTCAACGTGTTGCATTGAAAATCTTGCATTGAAAATCTAAGAAAATTAATTTGTTTTACAAATTTATGTAGTTTCATTTATAACATAAGTATAAAACACTCATTTTATTATTAAACTTGTTTGCCATGTGTGCATTCAATAATAAAAGCATATGTTAATACAAATTTTTGTCAAAAAAATAAAATAAAATAACAACATCATATTTTGAACAGCATAAAGTCTTCTATAATGAAATCAGAAATACAATACTAGAATGAACAATGTAATAATTTGAGAAAATTTTGTAACTACGTCTAGTAACATTACAAAATGACAAGAAACATTAGATTATATTAGATATTCATGTACTCCCTCTGTTCTATTTTTAAAAATAAATACACAATATTAAAAAAATATAAATGTTTTCGAAAATAATCAATAGAAAAAAGAATTGTAGAATACAAATCATAACATACTAATAAATAACCTTTAATAATACATAAAAATAGATGAATTTTTTATAATTGGGAATGAATGAAGTAATATATATATAGATATATTCATAATACATGCAATTTATATAAACCCTTTTCGTGTGTTTTGTTTTAAAAAAACTCTTTGGAATAAAAAACGGGCAAAAGAGGGCCAGAAGTTTAGCCACGTCAGCGTTAAGAAAGTGCCACGTCATCTCCATAAGTCTCTCCCACCTGTACGGATCCTTTTTTTCCCCGGCTGCCCCCAATATATATAATTCGGAGGAAGTAACCAAAACCAAAACCAAACCTCAAAAACCTTCTCTCATTACACTGCATGTGCTGCGACCCGACCCGAACCCCAACCCGACCCATTTTTGCCTTTTGTCTTCTGTTTTAAGCCGCCGTCGTTAAATCGTTAAAAATATATATATATATCGATCCCGGAGAGTAACTGATTCTTCGCCGGAGTTTTACGCCGATGACGATTGCGGCAGTGCCAGCACGCCAGACAGATCGATCAGCTCCTGCTTTCGCCACTACGGCGAAGGCGGTCACCGTTCCCGTTCAGGTTCCGCCGGGGGCTGTTGTTTCCGACGGACTAGGGAAAGATGCGTTGATCTCATGGTTCAGAGGCGAATTCGCGGCGGCGAACGCTATCATCGACGCCATGTGCTCGCATCTCAGAGCAACCGAAGAGGCTGTCTCCGGATCGGAGTACGAAGCTGTTTTCGCCGCGATCCATCGCCGGCGTCTGAACTGGATCCCTGTTCTCCAGATGCAGAAGTATCACTCCATCGCAGAGGTCGCGATCGAGCTTCAGAAAGTGGCGGCTAAGAAAGCGGAGGATCTGAAACAGAAGAAGAAAACAGAGGAGGCGGAGGAAGATCTGAAAGAGACGGCGGCGGCCGAGGAGGAGAAGAAGAAAGATTGTTTTAACGGCGAGAAAGTAACGGAAAATGAGATTAACGGAGACCTTGAAGACGTTGAAGATGATTCTCCGACTAGTGATATCACTGATTCAGGTAAGTAATACTTCTTTACGTATTTTTCCAAAAACACCAAAATTATATTTCTTTTTTTGGATCCAGAATGAATCTTCATAATTTATTTACAAAAGAACAATGATTGATCTATTTCATCAGCTTAATTCTGAATCTTGCTATGTTTATTTGCATTATTGTTTTTGTTTTTTAAAAAAGCATATTCGTTGAAGTTTGGTCATTTGATTCTCTCTGTTCACTGTGTAAACTGGCTCTCTGTGGTTGGTGACGACTTAAAAAAAACGCCATTAAAATCATGAGTTGAAAATATTTAGTTTTTTATAATTTAAAAAATATATCTCCTGATTAATATATTTCCCAGACTAATTCAAGTTTCAAGATTTAAGTACGTGTTTCCCTCTACTGGATCCGAGATGCATTCTTAAGTAATTTTGACTTTTCATTCTTAATTTTTAATTTTTAAATATATCAAAATCTTGAGATTTTATTGCATCATTATGCCACAGATTCGATATTTGGAAACAATTTTACCAAAAATAACCAGATTCTTTCAAAAGAAAGAATCTTGTTTTCTTTCTCCATACCATGTTTGAAAAACTACTATTATTATTAATCTTTTGTATATACAAAAAGTTAATATATTGTATAGTTTTAAGACGTATATTTTACTGAAAGCTAAATATTAATTATAGTTTAATTTATTTTGGTGACTTTTAACGTGTTCGAATAAGAATATATTATACTAGTAGTAATGTTTTTTTTTATTGCTGGCTATTTCGTGGTTTTTATAATTAAAAAAGTATTACATATTTTTATCAACTAGTAATAAAGTATTTAATTTTTTATTATTCTCTTCACTAACTTTACGTAAACTAATTTTGCTATTGTTTTGCTTTTGATAATTGTAGTCTAAATTACTTGGGGAACAATTATTATATCGTAACTATTATTACTTGCATGAGTTTTGCAAGGGATATATCATTAAAAATAAGATCTTACAATCGAGACCTTATTATTATTACTCCCTAAAAAACAAAAACAAAAACAAAAAAGAAATTAACACAAACTTCCATAAAAATCGTACAAAAGTACAAAAACCAGTTCTAGTAGTTGTGTTGAAAAAAGCACAATCTGTAAAAAGTGATCACTCTGACTCAAAACAAGGTTTCATAACGACGTCGTTTTTGCTTCGATTTATAAGATTAGCTAACGATTCCATTTCTCAATGCACGTAGTTGGGTGGGTGTTGTTACTACATACTACTACTTTACTAGTAGTAGTAGTAGCAACAAGTTTTGTTGTCTTGTGCTTTAGTTGATGTAACTGTTAAAACGCATCAAAGGTATACATACATTGATTCGCGTGTGATGATTTTGTATTTGCCATTTTCTTCTTTTTTATTTCTCGAATGGTGGTGGTGGACTGGTGGGTGAGCTCACATCAGCCGTTGGATTTAAAACTAAAACCGAGTCGTCATCAATCATGGTCCCCACGATTCTCGCCGCCCCTTTTTATATTTTTATTTTTCTTTCTCGTCCCGAATGTTCGAATCCCTCACGACTCACGAGCACATTTCTTTTTTTTCTCTAACTTTATAGCTTTTTGTTCACGGTCATAAAATAAGTCAGAAGTTTTTACAAAAAGATCTTTTTGTTTTACCAGTCTTGATGTGTGTGTAAGTAATATGGAGTAGTTAATTCACTCGTCTTTAAAAGTCCAAGATTTAGGTATAGACACGTGGACGATGACATTAGACTTTCTAGTCTTGTCTTCTACACTTAACATTGATAGTCTCTCTGACTTTCTTCTCTGATACATTTTACAAGGATACTCTATAGCTTCTTTAGAATGGTCCATATGAGAATCAAAGTTCACATTTAATTCCCATTTACTTTAGTCCATGTGTTGTTTCTCACTAAACCCAAAGAATCGAATCAATTCGAACATTAATTATATGATTTAAAAAAGCACTTTACAACTAATGTGTAATGAATGATCTATAACCAATTTATAACTTTAAATTTTATAGGTTCTTTTTTCTTTTATAGGTTCTCATCAGGATGTTCACCAAACTGCTGCTGTGGACACTGCACATCAGATTATATGTCAGAGCCATGAAGATTGTGATGCACGTTCATCTGAGATTAAGCCTATCAAAGGTTTCCAAGCCAAAGAGCAAGTGAAAGGCCACACTGTGAGTAGTGTTTTGTGATACGTTCGATTTCAGAGACGCATATGCATGTACTATTTTACTGATAAGTTAAATTTGATGTTAGGTGAATGTTGTGAAAGGACTAAAGTTGTATGAAGAATTACTTAAAGAAGATGAGATCTCTAAATTGATAGACTTTGTGGCAGAACTCCGAGAAGCTGGCATAAACGGGAAGCTTGCAGGTGACTTTTTTCTTACTCCCAAAAAAACACACACGTCATAAGCTTTATAAGTGTGTTTCCGGTGCTTACACAAGGTGAATGCAGGTGAGACCTTTATACTGTTCAATAAACAGATTAAAGGGAACAAGAGAGAGCTGATTCAGCTTGGTGTCCCCATCTTTGGCCATGTTAAGGCGGATGAAAACTCCAACGACAGCAACAACTCTGGTAAGGAATTCGCTTAGATCCGCCAGGCTTCAGTCTAAAATGGTTTGATGCATGTGGATGGCTTTGACCGGGAGACTTTATTGGTTTGTAGTTAACATTGAGCCTATTCCACCACTTCTTGAGAGTGTCATTGATCATTTTGTCACATGGAGACTCATCCCAGAATACAAGAGACCAAACGGTTGTGTCATTAACTTCTTCGAAGAGGTATGTATACATGCACATCTTCATAGAGCACCATTGCTTTACGTTTACGCTTTTCTTTAACCTTTGAGATTACCTCTCTTTTTGCAGGGTGAATACTCACAGCCTTTCCTCAAGCCACCTCACTTAGAACAACCAATCTCAACTCTTGTCCTCTCTGAATCAACAATGGCCTTTGGACGTATTCTCTCAAGTGACAACGACGGCAACTTCAGAGGGCCTTTAACTTTGTCTCTCAAACAAGGGTAAAAAAACATCATAACCTTTTACTTTTAACTCTGATAAAATACGTTGATGCTTCTTCGTTAACTTTTCTGGGATGATCTGATTGATCTTTATATAGGTCTCTGTTGGTGATGAGAGGGAACAGTGCAGACATGGCAAGACATGTAATGTGCCCATCACAAACCAAAAGAGTAAGCATCACGTTCTTTCGTATTCGACCTGATACATATCATAACCATTCACGACCCACAAGTCCTCACAACGACGGTGTAATGACAATGTGGCAACCATACCAACTGACACCAACTCCATTCCTCAATGGCTATGATCATTCAGTAGACATGATGCCAAAAATTGGAGTCCTACGTCCTCCCATGGTCATGATGGTACCAGCACCAGTTCAAGCAATGGTATTACCAAGTCCCAATGTGATGGGAACTGGTGGTACAGGCGTTTTCTTACCATGGGCATCTACTAATAGCTCAAGAAAACATGTGAAACATTTGCCTCCTCGTGCACAGAAGAAGCGATTACTTCCTCTTCCTCCTGCTGCTTCTTCTTCTCCAGCTGGAGGATCCACCTCTGAGCCTGTGATCAGTGTAGGTTGATCCTAAGCCTAAGCCAAGCCGGTGGACTTCTTCAGCAATACAAGCTTTGATCATCTTGTCCGTGTCTAAGCCTTCCTCTGTTTTTTTCTCTCTCTCTTAAGTGTCTCTTTTGTTCCTGTTTCTTACTTCTTTTTCCAAATTCAGTTTAGGTTAATTCAGGGTTTATAGATAGGAGAATTAAAGTTTGTTACATCCCCAGAGGAATGTGTTTTTCTATTTTGTGTACGATTTTATTATCAGTATATTCTCGAAATGTGTTACATTCCATATATTGTCATTTTTTAAACAAAGAGATTTAGCAAAGACTAATGAAAGTTTATACATATGGTTATTTGGAAAATATTTAACTATTGTTGACAAAGAAAGATTATATCAAAATTAGTAAATCGAGAAGAAAAAAGAGGAAAGAGAGAGCAAAATAATAACAATCAAGAAGAATCCATGGAAATAGGATGATTAGTTAACGCATTATGTGGAAACTTTCGTTGCAATAAGTCCCAAGTTGACATCTCTATTCACTCTCCATCAGTCTCCATAGATTCACATATGGATGTGTTCGTAGAGACTCAAAGAGGCTCACCATTCTCCATTGAAGTGGGTTACTTCGATACAGTGTTAGAGATCAAAGAAAAGATCGAGAAGTATCAACGTATCTCTGTCTCTAAACAAACCCTTTTCTTCCAAGGGAATGTTCTTCAAGATGATCACGACATCGAACAATGCCAGATCCTCAACAACTCACGTCTCCAACTCTTCCTCTCTTCTCCCGGTAACAACGACCAAATGAGCAATCAGAACCGCAACAATCAAGTGTTCAAAACAGAGCAAACTCCACCATCAAACTCAACAGAACAGATCATTAACGGTCATCAAGATCCGACAATACTAATGTCGTCCGGGAGCAACAACAACAACAACAACAATGCCCTGAAGAAGCTGAGAGTAATGGTGTTGCCTAAAAGCGGGACTAGGAAGATTCCAGTGGAGGTGAACGCAGGTGATAACGTTGGAGAGCTGAGGAAAGAGCTAGCTAAGATTCAACAGAAGTTTCAGTTAAATCTTCCTCAAGAAGGCTATTTCTTTATATACAAGCAAAATGTAATGGATGATGACCAGTCTTTCCGGTGGCACCGTGTTGACCACGGTGATACAATTGAGGTTTTCAACGGAAGTGTTTCCGGTGGCTCTTAATACCTTTTCCTTTGTTGGATTAAGAAAAGGTTTTTTTTTTTTTTTGATTTGGCTAATTGTATTCCTAATTTCCCATAGACTTGAGAAAAGAAATAAAAACACATGGGACATTTACATTGTTCAAAACTAACATAAGCAATCTTGTTCTTCAAAGACCAATGTCCAAGTAACCTAAATCCAATCTAGGGGACACAAAAGCATCATACCTTCTTTTAACTGATCATGCTTCCAACTTAACTTCTCTTCAATGTCTTTATTGAAGTTTCTTGCTTAACACAATACATATACTTGAGAAGATCTAAGCTAGTATAGGGAAAAAACTTTAGTTTTGTTTTTTTTATGTTCTAAAAAATGATCAAGATCTTCAAATGGAGCAGCTTTTTAACCATTTCAAGAATGACTAATGGGCCGGATCTAATAATTTTTATTTAAAACGCTGCGTTTTTTACCATTTCAAGAATGACTAATCTAACCGTTGGATCATAACAGTAAGGAGAGAAATAGACGGTGAAGATTTGTCGACTAGAGGCTTTTTAAGTGATATTTAAACCAACTTACGAATAATCACTTTCGTCACAAATCATCTCTCTCTGTATCATCTCTCTTCTTCACCAGAGAACATTGATCTTGAAACACCATTGATACGATAATGAAGTTGCTTATCGATACTGCAAGTGGCGCATCGTTCCCCATTGATGTTGAGATCTATGATTCACTGAAAAGGATTAAAGAGAAGATCGAGGAGTTCCAAGGTATCCCTGTTTGCAAGCAGACCCTTTTCCTCAATGGACAAGTTCTTCCAGAAGATTTTATTCTGCGGTTCCACATAATGCCAAAAAGTTTCTTTCTCTCCACCTCTCCGGACGAAAACCCTAATCAGGACAACAACAACAGCGATCAAGTGCCTCAAACCGAGCAAGCACCATCAGATCCAAATCATGGGTTCTTTAACAATCAAGATTTGCCAGTGATGAGCAACAAATATCAAGTGTCAACACCCTATGGACATCCGATGACGTTAAACTCAATGGAAGCGTTCCTTGGGTTTCAAGAAATCAATCAAGCGCTTTATCATACAGAGCAAACAAGTGCGTCATTAGAATCATTTGGAGAAACCAGTAGCGGTGGGGATCGAGCTTTGATGACGGATTTGTTCAGTAAGAATGACCAACATGATCTGCCTGAACCATTCCCAAGGATCATGGCGAGGGGAATCGACAATGGAGCATCAGAGCAGTCGTATACACTTGATGATATATTTGTCCCTGAAGATTTGCCGTATATGCCGGTTGGAAGCAAAAGAAACAGGGATCAACCCGAGAAAGCTTCATCGTCAAACTCAGTGAACGAGGTCATTAACATTCCAGATTCGCCTGAGGAGAAGAAGATGAAGACCAGCCCAGAGAAGCTAGTAGTGATAGTATCGCAGCAATTTGAAGACAACTGGTTGCCAGTGGTGGTTAACGCAGATGATAACGTTGAAGAACTGAGGAAAGAGCTGGATGATATGAAAGCCAAGGGTCAGTTCAATCTTCCTTCCGAAGGATATTTCTTTGTTCACAATGAGAAACCATTGAGGGAGAATACGTCATTCTTGGGGAACGGTATTGCTGACGGCGATACAATTGCGATTTATCCAGACCTCTTCGTTGATCATCAAGCTTAAAACTCTCTGTCTCTGCTGCAGTCTCCTCTTTTTCTTATAGCTTTCAAGTTTTCTAAAAATATTCTAAGACATGTAATTACTAATATGATGAGCTGAGAAACTAGATAGTCATTGTTGAGTTTTGAGTTACTTTAAGCTCTGTGCATTTGAATGGTCTAGTTGACATTACAGAAACAAGTATAAAGATCAACTGTTGAATCTTTCTTGACAGAACAGGGCAAAAGACTTAAGTTTTCTACAAGTATATTGAGCTGAATGAAGAGAAACTAGTGCTTGTTGAGTTACATCAGCGATCACGCTTCACTTTAAGCTCTGTGCATTCGGATGGTCTAGTTGACAATTTAAGGATCAAATGTTGAACTTGTGTTGACAAAACAGAGCAAAAGACAGTAAAGTTTCCTCAAAAAGTAAAACCATAATTACAATGTAATTGATGATAATCATAATTATTTCCTAAATTACTGACAATTACCTTAGTCGTGTGTAGTTTAACCTCAAATGAAATCAAAACTTACTGAAGTTACACATTTGGTTAACCATTTACCAATTTACCTACGTACAGTCACAAAAACCTACCTATGATTTTACTGTATATATATATTTATTTAAATGATCAAGGTCTTCAAAAGGAGAAATGTTTTCTTTAATCCAAACGCTGCATTTTAAAGAATGCTCAATCCAATCGTTGGATCATACAGTAAGGAGAGCAATCGACGGTTAAGATTCTTCAACGAGAGGCTTTTAACTGATATTTAACTTACTAATAAACACAGTTTCGTGTAAAATCATCACTTTCTGATATCTCTGTATCATCTCTTCTTCAGCAGTCTCCACTGATCTTGAAACACCATTGATACGATTATGAAGTTGTTCATCGATACTGAAAGTGGCTCATCGTTCTCCATTGATGTTGATTTCTTGAATACACTGCTAATGATAAAACAGAAGATCGAGGAGTCTCAAGGTATCCCTGTTTGCAGACAAACACTTTTCTTCCAAGGCGAAGTTCTTCCAGACAACTTTAAGATACGATTATTCCATATCGTTAACAACTCTCGCCTCTTTCTATACATCTTTCCGGAAGACAACAACGACGACCAAGTGCCTCAAACCGAGCAGTCTCCATTAAATCCGAATCATGGGTTCGTTAACCATCAAGATTTTCCCGTGATGAGCAACAAACCCGAGGAGTCTCCATTTGAAGAGTTCTTTGGGATTCAAGATTCGCCGCACGGCAAAAACAATCAAATGCTTCATCAAACAGAGCAATCAGGTGTTTCATCAAACTCATTTGGAGGGACCTTTTACGGTGTGGATCGAGATTTGACGGTGGAACAGGTCTGTAATCAGAACCAACATGTGACAACTCAAAATATCATGGCGAGGAGAATCGACAGTGGATCATCACGACCGTCATATTCACTGGATGATGTACTTGGCGTTCAAGATTTGCGTCCTGAGACTGTCGGGAGCAGAGGAAACATGAATCAGGTGGTTCAAACCGAGACATCTTCACCGTCAGACTCAGTCAAAGAGTTCCTTAGAATTTTAGATTCGCCTGTGAAAAAGAAGATCAAGACCATCCCGTCCATAAAGCTGACAGTGTTTGTGGAGCCATTTGGAGAGAACAGGAAGATCCCAGTGATGGTTAACGCAGATGATAATGTTGAAGAACTGAGGAAAGAGCTGGTTAATATGCAAGCCAAGGGTGAGTTATCTCTTCCTCACGAAGGGTATTACTTTATATTCAGAGAGCTAACATTGAACGAAACTGAGTCATTCATGTGGAACCTTGTTATTGACGGCGATACAATTGCGATTATCCCAAAAATCGTTATTCAAGCTTAAAATCTTTCCTTGTAGCTCTTAGTCCTTCTTGAAGCCTTGTACCAATATTTTCTTCTTATACTTAGAACAATACAACTATATGGTACTTTGTTAAAACCTTAATAAACGAACTTTCCTTAAGCTTTTAGTATTTTTCTTGAAGTTATGGGTTTAAAAGTTTTCATTAAATTAGGTTATGTTGTTGCTAGAGCCATGAAGATTGTGATGCACGTTTATGTGAGTTTAAATCAAAGATTTACAAGCCAATTAGCAAGTGAAAGGCCACACTGTGAGTAGTGTCAAGTGAGATTTCTCTCTAAGTGAATCCTTCTGATGGGACACAAGTCTACATGACATTCCAATTTAACTTTTGATAGGTGAAAGAACTAAAGCTTACTTAAAGAATATGAGTTATCTAAGTTGATATACTTTTTTGGCAGAACTCGGAGAAGCTGGCCAAAACCGGAAGCTTTCAGTTTAGCTTAAGAATGCATATTGAAGCGTTGGCATCCACATGACCATTGGAGGACGAAGCACTCCATGTTTTGACGTCAAGTCAATTTGAATGATCGTATCCGTTGAGGAATGGAGTTGGTGTCATTGGGTAGAGTTAGTTGCCACACTGAAAGTTTATATATCCATTTTACCAATTTACCAAATGATATACTCTGTTTGTGCTCTGTTTTGGCCTCGGGCTTTGATCTAAAGCATTGTCTTTTTTGCGAATCTTGGACGCGTTGGAGCAGTGTGTGGATAGTATAGGACGCATATAATATGAGTAAGCAATTTTTGGACAAATATGTTACATACCCTTTTATAGATAGCCGAGAAATAACCAATACCTGCAGGCCTGTAAACATATGATCATGAGCTAGTTTCATATGATGATAACCCAAAATAGTTTATAGCCGAAGAAAAAAAGCCATATTCCCAGATCTCCATTGATAACTGTAAATGTGAAAAAGTTCTAATAATTGTCTGTAAATTACATTTATTTTTTATTTTATTTTATTTTAAATTACTATGCGTTGCTTTTGTTTTGTCTGTTCAATGTTATGTTAAGTAGCATTTGTGCATACGAAATCAGATGTTTTAGCTAAATCCGAAATTTAAGAGACAAAGGAGCATTATACAGTCTTTAGGCTTAACTTTGTGCAATCTCCTCCTTCTTTATATCGTTCAGTCTTTCATGAAGTTTCTTGCTTTCATCGAAATTATCTTTGTCCAAAACGTGGCTTTCATTAACTTAAGAAACACGTAACCCAATAAGGTTGATATTGTGCTAGGCCCAAACCTGACCCATTTGATTCGTGAATCAAATGATATTTAAGCCAAATCGTGATGAGGAGAAATTTTATTTTGTCACAACACAGCACTTTCTCTCTCTTCACTTTCTTCTACACCAGTCTCCATTGATCTTGAAACACCATTGATACAAGTATGAAGGTGGAAGTCAAGTATGGTGATCAGCCTGATGGTGATAAAGAAGAGTGTACTATTGAAGTGGGTAACTTTGATACAGTGTTAGTTATCAAAGAGAAGATCGAGAGGCATCTACATATCCCTATTTCCAAACAAACCCTTTTCTTTAAAGGCAGGGTTCTTCTTAATGACCATCATAATGTCGCACAATGTAAGATCGTCAACAAGTCTACTCTCAAACTCTTCGTCTCTTGTAACCGTTACAACCCTGATCGCAACAACAATCAAGTTCTTCATCAAAACCAGCAACCTCGAGCACCGTCAAACTTAACCCGACAGATCACTCACGGTCATCAAGATCCGCCGGTGATGAACCCGAGGAGCAACAACAATGAATCATCACTACCACTACCAGGACCGTCAAATTCAACTGATGAGTTACTTGGGATTCAAGATTTAACTGTTGGGAGCAGCAGAGACAGGAATCAAACCGAGAAATCTCCAGAAACATCAGCTTTAGTTGAAGCGTTCCTAAGTCAGGATTGGTCTACGACAACCAAAAACGATAGATCACTAACGGTAAGTGATATGGAAGAGTTTCTTGGCATTAAAGATGATCTGCCGCCTGTGAACTTTGGGAGCAGCAGAAACAGGAATCAAACAGAGAAATCTTCATCGTCAGACTCAGTGAAGGAGATCATTTACATTCCAGATTCTCCTGAGAAGAAGAAGATCAAGCCCATGCCTATGCCCATCCCTTCGGGAAAGATGACAGTATTTGTTCAGCTATTTGAAGAGACCAGGATGATTCCGGTGGTGGTTAACTCATTGGATATAATAAAAGTACTGACCACAGAGTTGGTTACGATGCAACAGAGGGGTGAGTTAGATCTGCCTCGCGAAGGGTATTTCTTTGTCTTCAAAAAGACACCATTGATCGAGACTTCCTCATTCTTCTGGAACGGTATTGCTGATGGCGATATAATTAAGGCTACCCGCAGTGCTGTTTATCAAAAGCCTCGTTGATCATTGCTCGAGCTTAAACTCTCTCCTGTAGTCTCTCTTTTTTACTTATAGGTTTCAAGTTTTTTTTCAAATATGCTAAGACTTGTCATTACTAATATGATGAGCTGAAAGAAGAAGAGAAACAAGTCCTTGTTGAGTTACTTTAACTCTGTGCATTCGGATGGTCTAGTTGGCATTACAGAAACATGTATAAATATCAACTGTTGAATCTTTGTTGACAGAACAGTGCATAAGACAGTAAAGTTTTCTGCAAATATGCTAAGACATGTAATTACCAATATGATCATGAGCTGAAAGAAGAAGAGATCCTAGTCCTTGTTGAGTTACTTTAAGCTCTGTCATCTGTGCATTATATATACGAGACATTAGCTATGATGAAATAAGCAGACATTAGCTATATTGAAATAAGCAGACGTTAGCTCTTCCAAATATCCTGATATTTCTGTTTAATATTTTACTAAACAACACTCAGTATCTCGGTTAATAATAATAATGAGTACATTAATTTAATAAGGCCAATAATAGGCCTAAATAGCCCAATAATAAGTGAATTAAGGTCTTTTTATACTTTTTAAATCAACATCCGGATTTGAATTTTTAAGAGACGAGGAGAGAAGCGGAAGGTACAAATATTTCCCCTTTTTTGAATATTTTTGGATTAGCAATTTCCTTTTCTCGAATATTTCCTTTTTTGTTTTTCCTTTTTCTTTTGACAAACGATAGGAATTTCCTTTTTTTTTTTTGTTTTTTCCTTTTTTCTCCTCTGTTTATAGGGGGAACTCTCTCACTCATCATCACATTCTTATTTCTTCCCTGCTGAGACGAAAATCAACATAAAAGGGAGCGAGAGAGAGAGAGAAGGAGCCGATTTTTGGTTTTATGGTTTCTCGTGATATGGAGAATTAGGGATGATGAATTGATGATGATGCCTGCTCTGGGAAAAAGAATCATCTTCTTCACCAATCACCATCTCTGTAAGTAAAATTACTTGTTAGTTTATTACTATGAGAAGTTGATAAACGATATCTTGTCTTGTATTTCACTCTCAGAATCTTTGATATGGTGCAAGGAATTGTTCTTTCGCAAGTGAGGATGGGAGCACGAGGAGGACCTTGTTCGTTTCTATAACCAAGAACATTCTTCACATCTACAAGGAGTACTTGGACATATCTTCGATAACCAGTAACTAGTAGTAGCTACAATTCTTTACTGTATCTCTTACTATAACTCTTGACTAATATTTTTTCTTGATACCATTGATGGTTATGATTGCAGGTTTGAGCGATGAGTAAAGAATCCTTCAAAAAGAAGAAGAACCCTTCAAGGTTTTGTTTCCAATTGTTTAAAGTCAACTACTTTTTTTAATAATTCTTATTATTGCTTGTTATAGAGCCGTTAGAACCAGTAGCTATAGCACAAAGTAAGCCTCAAGATATAACCAGTAACTAGTAGCTCCAGTTCTTTATTCTGTCTTTTAGTTTAACTCTTGACTGTTTTTTGTTGTTGTTGATACCATTGATGGTTTTGATTGCAGGTCTGAGCAATGAGTAAAGTTGCAGGTCTGAGCGATGAGTAAAGAATCCTTCAAAAAGAAGAAGAACCCTTCAGGGTTTTGTTTCAAATTGTTTAAAGTCAACTACTTTTTTCAATAATTCTTATTATTGCAGGATAAAGGACCGTTAGAACCAGTAGCTATAGCACAAAGCAAGCCTCAAGATATAACCAGTAACTAGTAGCTACACTTCTTTATTCTGTCTTTTAGTTTAACTCTTGACTGATCTTTTTTTGTTGATACCATTGATGGTTTTGATTGCAGGTCTGAGCGATGAGTACTAGAGAATCGTTTTGAGAATTCATTGAACCTTGTCTGATGATGAATCCGTCTGCACTTTTGCCAAAATATCAGTTACAGTTATCTCAAGCCAAAGGACATCATCAGAAAAGTGTGAAAAGGTAGGGGACATTCTTAACAAATATAGTCTCACAAAATAAAAAGTTCAAATTGATTATACTGATTTATGGGTTTTTTTTTTCTTTTTCATGTGTTGATTGTCTCACTGACTGCAGGGAAACGGATAATTGTGTGACCTGCTTCAAGGTTCTTCGTTTGAATTCACCCACGACAATCGCTTGAACAAGTATATTCCCTCCTCACATCACTTACTTTCAATTTTAATAAGATTGTTTGATACTTCTTTTGTTTCTACTGGTTTGGTGCCTCTCTTTGCAGATGTTAACTACAATTTAAGCAACGGTGTGAGGAGCCTGTCTAAGAAATTTTGATCCTAAATTAATCAATTTTTGTCATGTAGGGAAGCTCAATTGTGGTTTCTCCGTGGGTGATAGCTACAAGCTGGTGATAGCCAAGACTTGACCGATAAAGAGACTTTCCTTTTGTGTGCATTGAATGGGTAATTTCCAATTTCACAATTTTTCTCAACTCTATTCTCATACACCGTTTCTAGGTAGAGTCTCAACTCAACGTGAGTCTTGTTCTAATTCATTCAGCCGTCCTCCATTCTAACTCATCTTTTTCTTCTTGTTCATTAAACAGTAATCTCGGGGATGCAGACGCTTGAGCAGATAGAAAACAAGGAGAACATCCCTTACCCAAACCACCATTGCAGTGGACCTTAAGGCAGCAAATTACAAATATAGCTCAAGCCAAAATCAGCCTTCAGAAAAATGTGAAAAGGTTGCTCACATTCTTTCCATTCTGGTACCCAAAATCTGGCTTCACGTTCAACTTGTAGTAGTTTCTTTTTGTGTGTAGATTGCCTCATTGCAGGGGAACGAGTGTTAAAGTCAAGCCATCAGAAAGCAAAAACTAGGTGGTGGAAAATCAAGACAGGTACGAACCAAATTAATGGTTTTTTTGTTTTAATTTCATGTGTTGATGTGTCGTTTCACTGACTGCAGGGAAATGAGTGTTACGAACATTTCCAGCTACTAGCTCTACCAATCTGATTCACTGAGTATGTAGCCAATCACAGGGTAAAAGCTAGATGATCTCATTATGTGACCCAACCATGGAGTAATCCTCTACTTTGCTCTGTAACAATTCCGAGGATACATAGATCTACAATGCCAGGTTTCTCTATATCATACTTTGTGAGATCTAATTGTAGTTAAGCAAGATGAGAAACCATTCTAATGCACTTTTTCTTTTTGTTCATTCAACAGTAATCTTGGGAATGTGGATGTTGGAGAAGATATAAAGCAAGGAGAACACAGCTCTGCAGTTTTCTCAGGGAGAAAATTGGATGAACCTTAAGAAAAAGCATCAAACTGCTAGAAAGATAGCTAGTATTCTGAGGAAGCCATTCTGTACGCAGGCAAAAAAAAACCAGTCACAGTTGTCTAAACAAGAATGAAGTCATCAGCAAAATGTGAAAAGGTAAGTTACATTCTAACTTACCGTTCTTATACCAACTCACGTTCTTAAATACCATTACCATTCTCACGTTCCTCTTGTAATCTTTTTGTTTTTCTCTGTTGATTGCCTCATTACAGGGAAATAAGTGTTAAAAACGTCGCTAGCCGAAACTAACTAGTTTTGGAAAGTCAAGCCAGCAAAAACCAAGACAGGTAGGAGCCAAACTGTTATAAAATCAGATTGAATCTCTCCATGACCGAAACTCTTTCGTCCTCATCATTGATTTGTGTAGATTCTTAATCCAAAACCAGCAACGCTGCTGCTCCACAGGAAAAAACGAGGTCTTGCTCACTTCCAAGTTTTAAGCTCAACCTGTGAAAAACCAGAAGCCAATGCATCTAGTTTCAGCATGGTATATTTGTACTTGATAAATAGAAAACTAAACGAAACCCGTGTGTTCTGTGATTTGATGCAGATTTTGACAGCACCAGCTTTGCCTGCACCACATCTGCTAGAATTTCCAGGTAAATATATACTTTCCCAAAGAGTATCACTTCATAACAAAATCCATAGCTTAGTGAAACTGTTTAGTTAATCTACAAGGATTTCAGCTCTCAATGTTGCAGGAATTTCATCTTCAAACAATGGCAAGGGTTAACCAGCACGCATAAACATCTTCACTAGCTTCAACTTAAGTCTCTAGTAAGGTATGAAGCTTCTTTTCACCCCTAAAAAGTTTCTTTTCATGCCATTTGATATGCCTCTGTTTTCCTTGTAAGCAGAATAATGATTGGCTAATCTCTGAAAGCGTCAACTGATATACTCTAATTTTTGTGCCGTTGCTTCTTCCTAAGTATCACATTTATAAAAAAGTTTGTTTTGTGTGGCTGAAATTCGTTTGACATTTGATTCTGATTCGTTTGAGATCAGAAGCTGTTCAATGTGTTGACGTTTCTCTCTTCTTGTTTCTATATATGCAGAATAGTTTGATGAGGGTTGGTAGTTTTATCCAACCCGTTTTCAGTTTTACAGAACCTGTGGTAAACCCGTTTATGATTGCTATTAACAGTGGGATTCTACTTGGCAATCATATTCACATGATTCTCAAAAAACACTTCAGGGGAATACCTTAGTATGTTGAATTTTGAGGTAACAATTTCTTTGGCCTTTAACTTTCCATATCCACAAAAGCAGTACACCTCATCTGCGAGAATTTTCAGCTAAATACCCTTCGTTAGAGACTATCATCACTTTATAATGCTTAATGAATCTGTTTAATTAGTCTGCAAGGATCTCATTTCTTATTGTTGCAGGAATTTAAACTTGGTAAGGGTAAACCAGCATGCTGAGACATCTTCAACAGCTTCAACGTAAGTCCCTAAGCAGGTATGAAGCTTTTTTCACTTCATGCTGTCTGATATGCCTTTTGTTTTCCTCCCATGCAGAATAATGATTGAACCAAAGAGCCATGTTTTCCTCTGATTGCAGCCTTCTAGCCAAGAAATAAATAGTTCACAACTAAACCAGTCACGGTTGTCTCAAGCAAAAGGCAGTAATCAGAGAAGTGTTAAAAAGGTAGATGACATTTTTAATTATTTTGATACCAACTCTGGTCTCACGTTCCTCTTCTTATAGTTCTTTAATGTATTTATGCCTTTCACTGCAGGGAAACGAGTGGTAAAAACGTTAGCTCTTATCCAGAAAAATCAACACATCAAAAGGCAAAGGCTGGATGATGGAAATCTAAGACAGCATGATTCACTCTATATCTCATTGTATGACTGAAATTTTTTTCCGCATCATCATTGTTTTATGTACTAAAGATCCTCTTCATGCTCGGTAAGTAATCTCGAAATCCTCTGCTTTTTCTACTTTGTTCTGTTTCAAGTTTAATTGTCACTCAGCCAGTAATAATAATTCGTTTCTGGTTACATTCAATGCAGCCTATTGGAAGTTTTCCTAGAATTGTGAACGAAGGTGTCTATACCGAAGCAGTAAATAACTTGAGGAAAAGATGTTGGCAAAGATTACAAAGTTATTAGCTCGAAATATGAACAAGAAGGTAATGCATTGATAGTTTCAGTTCTTTATTTACTAAATTGATAATATTTACTATTTCTTTTAGTTCGACTCTTGACCTATTTGTTCTTGATAGACCATTGATGGAGAATTAGGGATGATGATGATCCCTGCACTGGAAAAAAAAAATCATCTTCTTCACCAATCACCATCTCTGTAAGTAAAATTCCTTGTTAGCTTATGTTCTTTATTATTATTAAAAGTTGATAAATGATCTCTTGTCTTGTATTTAACTCTCAGAATCTTTGATATGGTGCAAGGAAGTGTTCTTTTGCAAGTGAGGATGGGAGCACGAGGAGGACCTTGTTGGTTTCCATGGCGTAATTCTCTTTACTACTCTCATCCTATTATTATTAGATTTGACTGATTGATTATTGTGATTGATGGGTTTTTTTTTTCATGTGTTGATGTATCGTTTCATTGACTGCAGGGAAATGAGTGTTACGAACATTGCTAGCTACTAGTTCTACCAATTTGATTTATTGAGTATGTAGCCAATCACAGGGGTAAAAGCTAGATGATCTCATTATATGACCCAACCATGGTGTAATCCTCTACTTTGCTCAGTAACAATTCCGAGGATACAGAGAATAACAATAAGACCACATAAGCCAGGTTTATCTATATCATTCTTTGTGAGATCTAATTGTAGTTAAGCAAGATAAGAAACATTCTAATGCTCTTTTTCTTTTTGTTCATTCAATTGTAATCTCGGGAATGTAGATATCGGAGAAGATATAAAGCAAGGAGAACACACACCAGCTCTGCAGTTTTCTCAAGAAGAAAAGTGGGTGAACCTTAAGAAAAAGCATCAAACTGCTAGAAAGATATCTAGTCTTCTGAGGAATTCATTCTGCACGCAGGCAAAAAAAAACCAGTCACAGTTGTCGTAAGCGTAATGTGAAAAGGTAAGTTACATTCTTAATTACTATTTTGATACCAACTCTGGAGAGTATCATCACTTCATAACAAACTCATAGCTTAATGAAACTGTTTAGCTAATTTGCAAGGATTTCATTCCCAATGCTGCAGGAATTTTATCTTCAAACAATGGCAAGGGCTAACAAGCACGCATAATCATCTTCACTAGCTTCAACTTATGTCTCTAATCAAATCTCTGGTATGAAGCTTCTTTCATCCCTAGAATGTTTTGATTTCATGCCATCTGATATGCCTCTCTGTTTTCCTTGCACGCAGAATACATTGGCTAATCTCTGAAAGCGTCATCTAACATGCTCCAATTTCCGTGACATTGCCTCTCTTTACAGATGCTTGACTACAATGTAGGCGGCGGTGTGAGGAGCCTGTCTTAGACATTTCATCCAAAATTAATCAGTTGTGGTCTCTCTCCGTGGTTGATAGCTGCCTACAATCTCTTGAAAGAAGCCAAGACTTGACCGATACTGATACTTTCCTATTGTGTGCTCTCAGGTGGTGCATTGAATGGGTAATTCCCATTTTTTACCATCTCTTTGTGTGACTCTCTCTTTGACTTCATTGTAATGGCCGTTTTACCTTTTGCATTGCAGCTTCAAGGTTATTTTCTCGTGCTTGATGACATCATGGACAACTCTGTCACACGCTGTGGTCAGCCTTGTGGGTTGGGTTCAGACAGCCAAAGGTTGGTATCTTATTCCTATTAACAATGGGATTCTAGTTGGCAATCATATCCAAATTTTCTCAACTCTATTCTCATACATCGTTTCTAGGTACAGTTTCAAACAGTCTGTGGCCGGATAATTTATTTGATCACTTCCTTTAGATGGAGAAAAAGATTTGTCCAAGTACTCCTTTCAAATGTGAAGAATGTTCAATAGTTTCAGCATGCAGAAACATCTTCAATATCTTAAACGTGAGTCTTTAAGCAGGTATGCAGGTTAGGTAAACTGCAAGGATCTCATTCTTTGTGAAATGGTATTGTAGTTAAGTGAGATCATGAGGTGCCATTCTAATTCTTCTTTTTCTTCTTGTCATTCAACAGTAATCTCGGGGATGCGGACGCCTGAGCAGATAGAAAAAAGGAGAACATCCCTTACCCATCCCACCACTCCAGTAGACTTTAAAGCAGTAAATTGCTACAAAGATAGCTCAATCCAAAATCATCCTTCAGACAAATGTGAAAAGGTAGCTCACATTAATTCTTATTCCCAAATCTGGTTTCACCTTCAACTTGTAGTAGTTTCGTTTCTTTTTTGTGTTGATTGCCTTATTGCAGGGAACGAGTGTTAAAGTCAAGCCATCAGAAAGCAAAAACTAGATGGTGGAAAATCAAGACAGGTTGGTGGCAGATTGTTACAAAACCAGCATGATCCATATCTCTTATCTCATACTTCGTTTGAATTCACCCACGACTCCGTCAAATTCTTGAACATGTATATTCCCCCACGAATCACTTATTTTCAGTTTAAATAAGAATCGTTGATCATTTCGTTGCTGCTTACTTGGTGCCTCTTTTTGCAGATGCTTGACTACAACGTATTTGGTGGTGAAAAGAGCCGGTCTCAGACATTTCATCCGAACTTAACCAACTCAGACTAAAACCTTGTGTGTTTTGTGTTGTTCTGTAAGGAAGCTCAATCGTGGTCTCTCCGTGGTTGATAGCTACATGCTGTTGAAGCAAGGCCAAGATTTGACCAATAAAGATACTTTCCTTTCCTGTGCTCTCAAGTGGTTCATTGAATGGGTAATTCCCTTTTTTACTCTCTTTTTGTCTGGCTCACTCTTTTTCTTTTATCTCAATGGTCGTTTTATCTTTTGCATTGCAGCTTCAAGCTTCATGGACAACTCTGTCACACCCCGTGGTCAGCCTTGTTTGTCTCACGTTCCTCTTCTTATAGTTCTTTAATGTGTCTATGCCTTTCAGTACAGGGAAACGAGTGGTAAAAACGTTAGCTCTTATCCAGTAAAATCAACACATCAAATGGCAAAGGCTGGCTGGCTGATGGAAAACTAAGACAGGTTACCCAATATTTTTTTTTTAAAAAAATCAGCATGATTCACTCCTTATCTCATTGTATGACTGAAACGTTTTTCCTCCTCATCATTGATTTATGTCCCAAAGATGGAAAAATCCTCTTCATGCTCTGTAAGCAATCTTGAAATTCTCTGCTTTTCTCTATGTTGTTCTGTTTCAAGTTTAATTGTCTATCAGCCAATAATAATTCGTTTTTGGTTTTATTCAATGCAGCCTATTGGAAGTTATCTCAGAATTGTGAACAAAGAAGGTGTCTATACCGAAGCCGTAAATAACTTGAGGAAGAGATGTTGGCAAAGATTCCCAAGTTATAAGGTAGAACTATGAATAAGAAGGTGAGGCATCTAGTTTCACTGAGGTTTATCTAAATAAAACCTTATGCGTTCTGTTATTTACTACAGATTTGGGCAGCTCTAGCTTTGTCTGCACTGCACCATCAAAGAACACCACCTCTGCCACATTTTCAGGTAAGTACCCTTTATCAGAGATAAGCATCACTTAAGAACAGATTTATAGCTTCAAATGAATATTTTTTTTATTCATTATGAATTTATGATTAGAGGCCTAACCTTACTAAATTAACCAGCCCTGTGATCCGAACAATGCTAAGAGCTCTTCCTACTCTACATCAAAAACTACTACAAAACGTAAGCAAGAGGAACTCGAGAATGTAACAAATTTCAAAGCAAAACCTTTGAACTAAAAATGTACTACTTAAGTGGTGTATTTTTGTAATGTTTACTTCATTTATCCGTCTCTCAATCTATTTTTGAATTCACATCCAATCACCCAAAAATACATATTTGAAAGTAAAGGAGAGATGGGCATCTTTTGCACCACCAAGATCTTTATTTACTGAATTGAGAATATTTACTATGTTTTTTAGTAAGACTCTTGATTAATTTGTTCATGATATATCATTGATGGTTTCATTGTAGGTGGATTTATCGGAGTGGAATATGTTAAGAATGGGGTACCAAAGGATTGATTTTTTATTTTAGTTTCGTCGATTTGAGATTGATAAAAAGTTTGCTTGGATTTTGAGGAATGGCAAAAGAGGAATAAAAAAAAGTGTGGGAAGAAATGCAGAAGCTGAGGATCATGAGGAACAGCTCAAGAAACTACAAGAAATTGATGTAGATGGAATAACAATGGATCAGAAGAGGAACCAGATGAACTGCAACTATATTTTGCTAATCACAGTCTTCTAAGACCAAGAAATAAGAAGATCATTGACATACCAGATTCTCCTGTGAAGTAGAAGATCAATCCCATGCCGTCAACAAAGATGACAGTATTTGAAGAGACCAGGATGATTCCAGTGGTTGTTAAGGCATTGGATACAGTTAAAATACTGAGGATGGAGCTGGTTAAGATGCAAAAGAAGGGTGAGTTAGATATGCCTCGCCAAGGTTATTTCTTTGTTTACAAAAAAGTCACCATTGAGCGAGACTAATACATTCTTCTGGCACCGTATTTCTGACGGCGATATGTCGGACGGACCAATATGTTTTTCAACAAAACGCTGCGTTTCCAAAGCATTTCGACATTTTTTTTACACAAAAAGAAAAGTTAAATTTACACCGTCGGATCATTTTAGTAAAGTTGGTAAAAAGATAGATATGGACGGTTAAGATTCTCTCATCTATTTGGTACGTGATATAAAACCGATTCGTGAGGGAAACTTTCGTTACAAGTTATCACTTTCTCTCGATATCTTTCTTCTTCCACAGTCTCTCTCCATTGATCTTGAAACACCATTGATACAGTTATGAAGTTTCTTGTGGAGGTTCAGAGTGGCTCATCGTTCGAGATTGAAGTGGATTACAAGGATACGATGTTAGAGGTCAAACAGAAGATCGAGAAGTCTCACCGTATCCCTGTTTGCAAACAAACCCTTCTCTTCGACGGCGTGGTTCTTCAAGACGATCTTGTTATCGAACAATATCAGATCTTCCACGGATCTCGTCTTCAACTCTTCGTCTCTCCTGACAACAACCAAACCGAGCAATCTCCTCCACCGTCAAGCTCAACAGATCATATCATTGACGGTCATGATCAAGATTCTACTGTGACGGTTCAAACAGAGCAATCTCCATCGTCAACCTCAACACAAAACGTCATCAACCCTCATCAAGATTCGTCTGTGACGGTTCAAACCGATCAATCTCCATCCTCAAACTCAGTGGAAGATTCGTCTGAGAAGGAGAGGATCCGGAAGAAGAGGATTGTGGTATACGTTTCGCTGTACTCACGTGAGAGTAAAGCTGCCAAGGGGGTTCCGGTGGCTGTGAATGTGAAGATGAACGATAACGTGAAAGAACTGAGGGACGAGTTGGTTAAAGTTGAAGAGAGGGGCGAGTTAAATCTGCCTCAAGGAACGTATTTTCTTACACACAAAAACAGAGTACTGAACGAGAATGAGTCTTTCTGGGTGGCTGGTGTTGATCACGGCGATAGAATTGAGATCCTCCCTACGCATCTTACTCGTGGCTCAGTCGCAGAGATGATCACTAACACTCAAGATTCGTCTGAGAAGGAGAGGATCCGGAAGAAGAGGATTGTCGTATACGTTGTGCCGTATTCAGGTGAGAGTGAAGCTGCTAAGGGGGTTCCAGTGGCTGTGAATATGAAGATGAACGATAACGTGAAAGAACTGAGGAACGAGTTGGTTAAAATTGAAGAGAAGGGTGAGTTAAATCTGCCTCAAGATGGGTATATTCTTGTACACAAAAACCAATTATTGAACGAGAATCTGTCTTTCTGGGTGGCTGGTGTTGATCACGGCAATACCATTGTGATCCTTCCTAGGCATCTTACTCGTGGCTCTCTTAACCTTGACTCTTAAGTAACAGTTCTTTGGTTAGCAAAATTGTATTTTTCTATACATGAGAACCAAGGCTATGATACATTGTATACCCTATTAAAGTTTCAACTATCTGCTGTCTCTTTGCTTTCGGTTTTACAGCTTTGGTCATTGGACAAAACGAGTTTGTATGTGTTCCAATTAAAGTTTCAAATCCGCTACTCTTAGCTTTGTTTAAAGTTTGCTTTCAGTTTTTCAGCTTTGGTCATTACACAAACCGATTTTGTATGTGTTCCTATTGAAGTTTCAACTCTCTGCAGTCGCTTAGCTTTGTTTGCTTTCAGTTTTTCTCATTGCACAAACCGAGTTTATATTAAAGTTTCAACTCTTCCCGCTTTGTACATTGTGTGTGTTCCTTCTTAAAGCATAAACAAGCCCAAAACAGACAGCATAGTTTTGTGACAGGTTTAAAAAGCTGTAAACTGAAAAGAGGAAAAAAAAATGGTTGTTCAGCTGAGATCGAACCAGCAGGTCATAGTGATCCTGAGTGACGCTGAGCCGTGATCCGTCCACTGCTGTAAGCGGGAAGTGGTCGCTGCTCTGTGAAACCAGCCTCACGCATTACCCTCCAACTTTAGAATCCAACTGAGCCAAGCCTTCGCTCGATCCAGACGGACTACTCACAGCTTGGACTGGGCAGCTCAGAAACATGCCAGCATCAGAACCGACCTGAGGAACCGAACCAGTGTCCCACCACCTTACTGTCCCCACTAGGGTCACAAGCTCTCGTTACTTAGCTCGACGGTAGACAGTTCGTTTCCTCTCATATATAAACCCACAAAAAATCAATAGAGTCACCGATGTGGGATAAAAGACACTTCATTTTGTGTTGATTTACGAATAATCTCTTTCTTGATGTGGGCCAAAGCCTTATTTTGAGTCCCATGATTTACTTATAAAAAGCCCAATAGGGAACTTGCAGACACAGGTTTGAGACAGAAGAAGAGAGGGGAAAAGGAAGCAATGCATGTAGCTAATGTTCATCTAGTAAAATGGACTAATGCAAGTGGTTGGCTTGTGTGATGATGAGACTATGTTAGTTGGATCTAACATCGAACCAGTTCTGCCACTACTTGAGAGTGTCATTGATAACTTTCTCAAATGGAGAAGACTCAGCAGTCAGCACAGAATACAAGAGACAAAAGAAACGGCTGCATCATCAACTTGAAGAGGTATATATATCAAGACAAATCACATAAAGCTATGACTTTGATGTCTAGCCTTCTTCCATGTAGAAGATAGGTCTGCATCTTCCATCTTCCATCTTCCAGTACGGTTGGGTGATACCTTAGTGTTAATCACAATGTGATTGGTGAAATCACCATTAGTTGGTAAATTACGAACAGTCACCAAAATGTTATGTCGTAAAATGCTTTAAGACTGTATAATTGGCCAATTGAATATAGAAAAGGAAAATAAAAGTAACCAAGATGTGCACTATTACATATTTTCATGACCAATAAGACCCACTTACTTGAGAACATCAAAGATTGAACATTTATTTACTTTCTGGTAACATTATCCATGTAAAATTCTCGCAAATCTACCAGTATCTACGCAGTGTAACAAAACCTTAACTATAATTTTACTATCTAAAGATCGTCCTTGTTTTTAGCCTCGGACATTGCTTTAAAGCTCATCTTTTTGCGACTCTTGAAGGCATTGCTCATCCCAATAGTAAGGGAACTTCAACCTTGCAGCGGTGTGTGGCATGTACCAGTCGTCGTAGGTGAAGCTGTTGAAATAACAAACGATTTTTCCATATGAATAGTAAAACGAACACTATATATAAGCAAATTCATGGAAAAGGATGTCGTACATACACTTTAATAGGCGGGCGAGATATGATAACCAACACCTGCAGGTCCTCGTGACTGGTGTTCTTGACCTGTAAGAACCGTAATACATGATTGTGAGCTACTTTCATAAGCCAGGTTTTTAGCATAAGAAAAAGTCATATTTCTCATATATATGAATATATAGGACGTGCAGCACATCTAACACTCTCAAGCATTCTTAAACACAATACTCATATTTGTTCAATGTTAATTTAACTAACATCTGTTGCATACAAAATTGGATGGTTTATCATCAGCCTTACTTGAAGTGTCTTTTGCTCTTAATTAAGATTACAATTAAAGGAAACTCTTAACAAACTAGGATTCCAAAGTCTAAGACTCAAGAAAAGAGCCAGATCATCTGAAATGATGTGGAAGGTAGAAAGACATACCTGATGAGCATCATTGATCGGAATATGAAGCGTACTGTTAACAAAGATAGGAAACTCAATTGGTTTCCCAGGGAAATTTCCATGTGTTTCAGCGAGATACAGAGTACCACTGCCCTTTAGGACAACAAAAACTTCTTCACAGGAGTGCCTGTGTATTGGTGTCTCTGAACCTGGTGCAAATGTTTGAAGCCATATTTCGACCTGGCGATCAGTAGCGATTCAGTGTTACTGTTATTTTTATAGTGTAAGCAAAAATCTCCATCACAAGTCCAACAATGGAAAACAAGAAAACGGAAACATAATTTTTTTGGTCAAAAAAATTCATGAAACACAGACATAAATGGATACTAATGGACATAGTTTAAAAACAGCAATGGCCTCCATCATTACCTCCTTCATTCCGTGTAATACAGAGCCAGCAACAGTCATGTGAGAAAGGCCTGGTCTTCCATAGTTATCCTGGGGAAGGTCACTAATATTCCTCAGGATTGGCAAGCCTGGATTCACCACTCAACAGATAAAAAACATCAGAATCTTATAAGTATCTAAGCTCCAGATCGATGAAATTGCAGCGAATCTGTACCACTTCGGAACATTCAGAACCACTTCCACAAATCAAAACACGAGACTGATAGGAACAATTGTGAGGTTCTTAGATCCTCATTTAGACAAAATCAATAGCAAGTTCCTGCACATTTGATTCTTTCTACCAGGAATCCAAATAAGCAATTTCACACCTAAGTAAAGACCTTAGATTCTATCAGTGATACAAACATAAGTACGAAGAAATCTGCATCCAGAGCATAATCTCCTAGGTCGTAGGGGGAGAAAACCCGCTAAACTTACCATTGATGGGACAAGGAGCTCCTAGAGTAGTATCAGAGAAGTAGAACAGAAGAAGCGCGGCGGAGAAGACGGCAGCGATCGGAGATGACGAAGCGGAACCAACCGAAGAAAGTACCATCATTTTCTCGATGCTTCGTCCAACGAATATTTGTTTGCTTTCTCTCCAAAAAAAGTCTCACATAACTGTTAAATGACTTGGATACTTTGAAATAGCCCCTCATCTTTTATTTTCCCTTAGAAAACCCCCAAAACTATTAAAGTATCATAATTTTACTACCGTTCATCTTTGATAATCCAATGCTACAGTTTAAATAAATTTTATGTTCTAAAGAGATAAACAAAGTGAATGATATTTTCTTATTTAGTCGCTCACTATTAAAGTAATCGCGGACGTATGGGGGTAATGATAACATTTCAGATAGTTATGGGGAAATAATGGAAAATATTAGAAAATGAGGGTTACAGAGTCAAGAATTCGGATAAATCATTCACTGGAGAGTGATGATGAGGATTCTTATTTCTCTTTCGTGGAAAAAACCTTACCCGCTCCGCTAAAACCCTCGCATTCTCCGATATCTTTCCTCGTCTCCGGTGAGATTTCACTCTCAGTTTCAATCATACGTTGATCCAATTCCTCTTCTTCCTCTCGATTTCCATAGTTTCTGTGACTTGCTTCTAATTAGGTTTATGTGTGTTTGGTTCGTTGATGTTCACTACTACTGAATTGTTTGAATTGGTATATGATTATCCCGTTCAGGTTTCTGGGTTAGTGCGAGTTGGTATTAGTTTTTGTTGATATCGTCAATTTTAGTGTTCTTCCGTTTTTGTAGGTGAAAGAATGAAGATTAGGTTCTGTAGCGGCCTCACAAAACCTGGGTCTTTGCTAGTTCACTTTGAGCCACCATCTTTTTTTGCCGTTAGATCTCGTTCACTCTCTGATTCCACTTATGGAAACTTATGCAATCACAAGAAGATACCTGGTATTGGAATTGGTCTAGCAGTTCAATGCTCTATTGCAAATCGGAGATTCTCTTCACGTTCTGTGGATTCACCGAGAAGAGAAAGGTCGTCCCGTTCTTCTTCGGGAAGGGATAGGGATAAGGATAAAGATAAGGGAAGAGGTTCTCAGTCTCTGTATAGTCGTCCTAGTTTGTTAGATATGAATAAGGAGAAAGCTGCTAATCGTGCTAAGGTTTATGAGTTCTTGCGCGGGATTGGGATTGTTCCTGATGAGCTTGATGGTCTTGAACTCCCTGTAACAGCTGAGGTGATGAAAGAGCGTGTGGAGTTTCTTCACAGGTTGGGGCTTACCATTGAAGATATCAACAATTACCCTCTTGTTCTTGGTTGTAGCGTGAAGAAGAACATGGTTCCAGTTCTTGATTATCTCGGGAAACTAGGCGTGAGAAAATCGACTTTCACTGAGTTTTTGAGAAGATACCCGCAGGTTCTTCACGCTAGTGTTGTTATAGATCTTGCGCCGGTGGTTAAGTATCTTCAAGGACTGGATATTAAACCGATTGATGTACCTCGAGTGCTTGAGAGGTATCCAGAAGTTTTAGGTTTTAAGCTGGAAGGGACTATGAGCACATCAGTTGCTTATTTGGTTGGTATAGGTGTAGCTAGGAGGGAGATTGGTGGTGTTTTAACTCGGTACCCTGAGATTTTAGGAATGCGGGTAGCTCGGATAATTAAGCCTCTCGTGGAGTATCTCGAGGGTCTTGGGATTCCGAAACTAGCTGTAGCTAGGTTGATTGAGAAGCGGCCTCACATTCTTGGGTTCGAATTAGATGATGCAGTGAAACCAAACGTGCAAATCCTGCAAGATTTCAATGTCAGAGAAACATATCTTCCTTCTATAATTGCACAGTATCCTGAAATCATAGGAATCGACCTGAAACCTAAGCTTGAGACGCAGAAGAAGCTACTTTGTTCGGCCATTAATCTAAATCCAGAGGATCTCGGCTCTTTGATCGAGAGAATGCCGCAGTTTGTTAGTCTCAGCGAGTCTCCTATGCTAAAGCACATTGATTTCCTTACCAAGTGTGGATTTTCTATCGATCAAACGAGGGAAATGGTAATCGGATGTCCTCAGGTTTTGGCTTTGAACCTCGGAATAATGAAACTCAGCTTTGAATACTTCCAAAAGGAAATGAGAAGACCTCTTCAAGATCTGGTGGATTTCCCTGCGTTCTTTACGTATGGGCTTGAGTCCACGGTAAAGCCGAGGCACAAGAAGATAATCAAGAAGGGAATCAAATGTTCACTGGCTTGGATGCTAAACTGTTCAGATGAGAAGTTCGAACAGAGAATGAGCTACGACACAATAGATATAGAAGAGGTGGAATCTGATCCATCATCTTTTGACATGAGTACATTGATGCAACCTGAAAGAGAGGAGGAATCTGATTCCGAGTACGAGGAAGAAGAAGATGATGACGACGAGGAGTTTGCTTAAACCCGGAGTTTGGAAAAAATCAATGCACAGAGTGGTCCAAACGCAGACAATGAATTGAAGTAAAAAAAATATGTCTTGATGGATGATCATCACAGAGGAGAATGAATGATTACTTTGAATATCGAACAGATTCTTTGCTGATCCGATATTTTCATCTCTAGTCTCTACCCTTGTATTGATTGATTCTTTGATCATGTTGTTGATACTTGATAGCAGAACAAAATGGACCAGAAGATGTAATGACTAAAGTACCCTCAGGGGCAAATCAGTAATATTGAGTTTTTCCAACACCAACCCTCTTGTCACCAAAGAAAAAAAAAGCTCACGATCAATTTGGTTCGGCTCTTCATCTTCTAGCCACGCACTTCTTCTTTCTCTTCCTCACAGTGCCTCTCGCTCTCTGCAACACTCTTATTTATTTAATTATATATTCATCGATCCCTCTCCCCTCTCTCTCTCGTTCTCTCTCTTCGACCCTCTTCCGATCGTCTTTTTTCCCGCGGTTTTGCCTTCCACCGTCCCCTCCGTTTCCGGTCAGTTTACGACTCCGTGTTTTTGTTTTCGGTTGAATGATCAAATGATTCATTTTTGCTCCCGATTCGATTGCATTCCGATTGAGCTGCTATGTTTGATCAATCTTATGTGTTTCTGTGGGGGAATTGTGTTTGATTTGTTCTGGGAATCTAATTAGTTTTTGGGAATTTGGCCGATTGTATTGGTCTTTTCTTCAAGTTTGCTATTGGAATTTGGGAATCGTCTCTGTGCGTTTGCATTATCACAAAGCTTCTGTTTCTAGCTTCCTTGGTTGTTTTATTGAATCTGTGACGAGGGATATGGTGTCTGAACACTAATCGTTTTTGTTATCTCTGTCTTTTGTTACTTGAAATATTCATTATCTCAGGGAATTATTGCTTAATGGTTGAGATTCTTGAGAAGCAAGAAGAAATGAATGAGTGTGCTGCTCTCAATGGTGGCAAAGTGGGAACATCTTCAGTGTCACCACCACAAGAGAAAGGAAGGAAGAACAAGAGAAAGTTAGCTGATCCTTCTCCTCTAACTGCTGGTTCCTTGACTGAATTCCCTCGATATGAGTTACATTCACTCAAGTCTCAGAACCCTTTGTGTGACAATAACTCGAACGGCCAGCTGAAAGCGGAAGAGTCTGAATCCTCAGGATGGGATGATCCGTTTGCTTGTCAACTCGAAGAACTATTATCATCAAATTTGCTCAACCTCTTCCGTAGTGCAATGAATCAGATTATGGATTGTGGGTATAGTGAGGATGTTGTACTCAAAGCTATTTCAAGCAGTAGGCTCTACTGTGGAGGAAATGATCTCGTGTCAAACATTGTTAATGATACTTTGAGTTTCTTAAAGAGTGGGAAAAAAGTTGCTGGTTCGAGAGACTATGTGTTTGAGGATTTACAACAACTTGTTGCATATACATTGGTAGAGAAGATAAGTCTTGTTAGGGAGGTTAGGCCATCGCTTTCAACAGTCGAAGCAATGTGGAGGCTGCTGATGTGTGACTTGAATGTTTTGCAAGCATTTGAAGTGGAAGGAGAAGGGTTCGACGGATCTTCAGGTTGCAATGCAAATAAAAAATCGGAAACTCCAGGTGCCGAGTGTAATCCTCCAAAATCCACTGACTCAGATAACCCAAAGGCCTCAGTGTCCAATACCCAAAGCAATCACAGTGACCCAGTCAAATTTGGGAACTTCCCAAATGTAAACAACTCCAAAAATCCTCATGCTAGTGGAGCAACACCTGGAAAAGAGGTATTTTCTGTTACCACTGCTTCTGCTGAAGGCACTAAAAGTGCATCCCTGACTTCTGTTTCTGATGAAAAATTAGTATCTTGTCGAAAAGGCCGCACCAAAAAAGAATTGGCCATGCTCCGGCAGAAATCATGTGTGGAGAAGATTAGAACTTATAGCAAAGGTGGTGGCTATAAGACAGCAAAGTTTGGTGGTTTCCTTGTGGAGAAAAGAAGCAAAGCAGCTTCCGATTTACTGTCCTCACAAGCAAGAAATTCTTCATCCAAGATTACAACAGATGTTGTGAAAATTCCTTTAGCTGAGAGTAGCAGCACTCTTTCAACTAGTAACAGTACTAAGTCAGATTCGCCTGTATTAAATGTTAAGGAGTATGTTACTGCATTACCTGCTAATAATGCTCCAGTAGCTTTAGAAAAGAAGTCCAGTTCTCAGCCTGAAGAAAAGGTTTCTGTATCTACAAAGCCAGCACCAGATTACTATGCTGCAATCCCATATGATGCATCTCTGGGAATATATGTTCCCCGAAATAAAAGAGATGAATTGATTCTAAAGCTAGTTCCCCGAATGAAAGATCTGCAGAAAGAATTGCAGGATTGGACAGACTGGGCTAATCAGAAAGTAAAGCAGGCTACAGTTAGACTTCTTAAGGATCAACCAGAGCTTAAGGCACTAAGAAAAGAGAAAGAAGAGGCAGAAGAGTTCAGAAAAGAGAAGCAATTATTGGAAGAAAACACTATGAAAAGGAGGTCTGAAATGGAGTTGGCTTTGAATAACGCGACGAACCAGATTGAAAGAGCTAACAACACAGTTCGTAGGCTCGAGCTGGAACAATCTCTGTTAAAGAGAGAGAGGGAAGCTGCTAATATAAGGGCTGCTGAGTCCGCTGAGAACTATAGAGAAGCAAAGGAGAGAGTGCAAAGATCGTTGAAGAATGCTCAGTCGTGGGAAGGGCAAAAGGTTTTGTTGCAGGAAGAGCTCAAGAGTCAAAGAGACAAGGTGGCAGAGCTGCAGCAAGAAGTTGCCAAGGCAAAAACCCGCCAAAACCAAATTGAGGTTAGCTCCTTTTGTAGACAAAAAGCCTTTGCTCATTTTAGGTCTTCTCGACTATGGAGCTGTATAATATTGTATGATAATTTATCATATCCTTTCCTCTACAATTATTTTTCAGGTAATCATTTCATTCTTTTGGCTGGAATATTCACATTTTGAGTTTTCCCCAATTATCTACATTGTTTCGAAGGAATTAGAGAAATTGGAGGGAAAATATGTTTACATCTGAGAGTTTATCTTATATACCTCTTGTGGTGTGTTCTTCAAATCAAGAATTATCCATAGTATTGTGATAGAAATTATATTTCTGATTAACAATGTAGTCGGTATGAAAAAAGACTGTTGTCTAAGTGTCGAAGTTTGATGAAAATAACTAATGAAACTCAGTTGCAGGCTACTTGGAAACAAGAAAAGGCAGCGAAGGGGAAACTCGCAGCTCAAGCAGCTGCATTAAAGAAAGAGAGAGGAAAACTGGAAGAGCTCGGTAAAGTAGAAGAAGAGCGGATCAAAACAAAAGCAGAGAATGACGTGAAATACTACATTGAGAACATCGAAAGACTTTCGACCGAGATCTCAAATCTGAAACTCAAGTCAGAGGGCTTGAAGATAGCTGCATTGAAAAAAGGCATAGATGGAAGCAATGACGGTAATAAGAGCGGAATGAATCATACCACCACCACAAAGGCAAACCCAATGGCAGGAGCAAATGTATGGGAGAATAATCACGGGTCAGAGTCGAAAATCAAAAGAGAGATGGAATGTGTGATGTGTTTGTCTGAAGAGATGAGTGTGATATTCTTGCCTTGTGCCCATCAGGTTCTTTGCACTAAATGTAACCAGCTTCATGAGAAGGAAGCCATGGAAGACTGTCCGTCTTGTCGGGCAAAAATCCAGAGGAGGATTCAGGCTCGTTTTGCTCGCGGTTAAAAGCTTTTTCTCCTCTCAGCTTTTGAATCATCAATATGGCAATGAAGGTTTTGCTTTGGGTTTTCTTTTTTTAAAAAATCTTTAGACTGCTCTATTTACTACATTTAAATTATACAACATCTTGTAAAGAGTGGCTTTACAGTTTGGTCATTTCTATATATCCCTCAAGAATAAACGGAAGAAGCTCTTCCCACTTTCTTCTTCTCTATCAACATCGTTGATTATTCATTGTCGTCTATCTCAGAACTCCAAAGGAGAATATTCTCTGAGGCTCTTTGAAATTTTCCTAAACAACCTACACATACATGAACGACTTTGACCTTCTTCTTTTTTTGCATTTCTTTTGCATTATTTGCTGTTGTCAGTCCATTTTAACTTTCGAGTCTTGGAAGCAAAACTGAAAAAACTCTGGATCCAGATGTAAAACCTTAACATTCTCTACGGCTCTTTAATTTTCTTGTTGGCTGTAACTCCCAAATTCTCCGAGGCTCATTTATGTGACCAAATTATCCATATTGATGCTTTCAAGATATGATTTTGGTTGATGATTTTTCCCAAGGTGAAATCACTTCTCTATACACTCATTTTAGAGTTTGAACGTTTGATACTTGATGGTACTCTTTGTGTTAGGCCGAAAAGCAAAACGCTTTACTAATTATAATCAGAGATACGTATCACGTATGTGACGCTTTTTATCATCACTACGTGTGGATGAATCAACCTTTTTAATATTGTTTCCTTATATCAAAATACACAAATGGTTAAATTATAATGCATGGCTCACTTAGTCTCCTAGGCAAATGATTAGCAGTTATCTTAGTTTCTAGGACATGATTGTTGAAAATTGATAATGGGGTTCTTGTGAGTAGCCATTGAATTATAATGGTCCAACCATGATGCATGGTTATGGAAATATAGGATTTGATGCGTCCCAGTATCTACACAATTCTATATAAGTTTATAACTTTCTCTACTATATACAATTTAAGAATGAATCATTTTAAGTTCTTAACTAAATATATCGTTGTGATAGGTCGAATTTGCACTCATTGTAACTGTAATCATTAGAAGCCGTAGATTGTTTTGGTTATGTATAAAGAATAAAAAAAACAGCAGATGGAGTGAAAATGACTAGTCATAGAGCATCACTAACATTCACCTCTGTCACTACCATCATCAACAACAACGTCAAAGATCTATTAGTTAAATATTTTGTTTTTTCAGCTTTGGGGTGAGCACATATCGGTGCAATGTGATCATGACCACTGAGAGAATGGATACTAACATACAACAAAAACACACACATTCCAACAGGTGTGCAAATTCTCTTTTCGTGGCAGTTGGGACCATAATCATAATTTTTTTAGAGACTTGATAACAATTTCGTCTTTGGCTTTGATCACTTGGAATTTTCTCTCTTGGTTCCCTCTTACAAAAGTAGAGAGAGATCCACTTAAACTAACACCAATATATATATTGGTATTTGGTATATCGCTCCAAGTTTAACTCAAGGTATTATAATAAAACACGTATAAAACAAAGTGTATAAACGTCACTAATTTATTAACACATCATATAACCTAAGCTTTTTGTAAATACCGGTGAAGTAACCTAAACGGCTAAACCAATATTCAGCAAAAAAAAAAAAAAGAAGCTGACGTGTCAACGGACATAAAGCCTAAAGTACACACATGTCACGTGAGTCATGACCCCACCACCAGGAGTCAACTAACCAGCTAGGCTCCTCTTACTTCCGAAGCTGCTGATCTGTCACTCCGAACCTAAAGGCTCGGACAGCCGTTTTACCTGTTGCATATTCCCGACATAAATTTACATTATTTTTATTTTCTGACTGACACAAAAAAAACGTATCACACAAAATGTAAAAACTAGTAAGAAAAAACACTTTGTAGCATTTATGACTCTTTCCTTCTTTCTTCACAAACCCACCCAAACAAAGTAATCTCTGAAACAAAAAGCAAGTGGAAGAAGAAGAAGAAGAAGAAGAAAGTTTATTCGAGCTCTTGATTTCGCTTCCTCCTTAAGCCATTTTGATTACCTCTTCTTCTTCTTTTGTCTCTTTCACTTCTCTTCTAAGATACCTTTGCTTCTTTATAAATTTCTTAAAATTCCCTCCTTCTTCAGTCATTTGACATCGTCACTAGTATCAACATCCGCCATTAAAGCTCCCACAAGAACTCTCCATTTTAACCACACCATCATCTTCTTTCTGACTTACTCTGACTACCCATTTCTCAATTTTGAAGCTTGTTGCGTTTTTGTTTATAAAGTCTCTGTTTTTTTTTAAAAGCTCTAACGGCTACGATGAGATTTGCTACTCTGTTTTGTGTTTTGTTTCTTCTTCTTCGATTCGGTTCATTCGTGGAATCGATCATCGTCCCTGTTGATTTCTTGGCTCTGCAAGCCATTCGCAAGTCGTTAGATGATCTACCAGGTTCAAATTTCTTCGATTCTTGGGATTTCACCGCCGACCCTTGCAGCTTCGCCGGAGTTTACTGCGACGGTGATAAAGTAACCGCTCTTAACCTCGGTGATTCAAGAGCCGGTTCACCCGGTTTATCTGGTCGGATTGACCCGGCTATCGGAAAACTCTCTGCTTTAACAGAGCTCTCTATCGTCCCGGGTCGGATCATGGGTTCGTTACCTCACACCATCTCGCAGTCGAAGAATCTCCGGTTCCTCGCTATCAGTCGGAATTTTCTCTCCGGCGAGATTCCGGCGAGTCTCGGCGAGCTTCGGGAACTCAAGACGCTCGATCTGAGCTACAATCAACTAACCGGGTCGATTCCTCCCTCAGTCGGATCCTTGCCGGGGCTATCGAATCTGATTCTATGTCACAATCACTTGAACGGATCACTTCCCCAGTTCCTCTCGCAAACCTTAACCCGAATCGATCTCAAACGCAACAACCTCACCGGCGTCATTTCTCCGACGTCTCTTCCTCCGTCGCTACAATACCTCTCACTCGCTTGGAACCAGCTAACCGGACCAGTAAACCGGGTTTTACTCAGACTAAACCAGCTCAATTACCTCGATCTCAGCTTAAACCGGTTCACCGGCGCGATCCCCGGTCAGGTCTTCACCTTCCCGATCACCAACCTACAATTACAACGCAATTTCTTCTACGGCGCGATTCAACCGGCGAATCAGGTAACAATCCCAACCGTCGATTTAAGCTACAACAGATTCTCCGGCGAGCTCTCTCCGCTTCTCTCCAACGTACAGAATCTATACCTGAACAATAACCGGTTCAGCGGTCAAGTCCCGGTTAGCTTCGTGGATCGGTTGTTGGCAGCGAATATACAAACACTGTACCTCCAACACAACTTCTTTACGGGAATACAAATTAGCCCGGCGGCGGATATTCCGGTGAGCAGCTCGCTGTGTCTGCAATACAACTGTATGGTGCTACCGGTACAAACGCCGTGTCCGGTTAAGGCCGGTTCGCAGAAAACCAGACCAACAACACAGTGCAACGAGTGGCGAGGGTAAAGACGTAATTTTAGGCAGTTATGGATTCTCGGGTCTTTTTTCTGGGTTATTTTGTTATAACACAACCTTTTCGAGTTTCGATGGTAACAAAAAAAAAAAAAACGATTTGTTTATTCGTTGGTGACTTTGTGAATGGCGTAATGCTAATGATGATTGTATCTCATTATATTTATGCTTCGAATAAAATGAGCAACGCCTATATTAGCATTGCATGATTAATGATTTTTGTTGGGTACCTAAAACTAATTACTTTAGTTGGAAAGTGTAGTGTAGTGATGTCTTATAATATTGTACTCCAAAAATATTATGGTTTCGTGGTATTTTGGAATAAAAATGTCATTTTATTTATAAAATTCCCAAAAACAAAGGAGTGAACAAAGCATATATATAATTTCATTCTATAAAGTAAATGTATGGAACCAAACCATGACAAAAGTGTATTATAATTATTACTACATTGCATTACCACATCTTTTAAAAATGGTTGGGGAAGAGAATGGTTTTATCACACAACATGACACTTTCCACACGCACACCAAAGCCTTTTTTTCTAACTTAAAAGCCTTATTTTGATGATTCTTACTTGTGCTATATTATTATTCATCATCATCTTCTTCTCTACATTTTATATATATATATATAGGACTTAGAGATACCATGAGTATGTGTAGGTAGAGATGCATCAGTAGTAGAAATGTCTCCTTCGAACCCTTTTCTTACTCATGATCGGTGCCTCACCACTTCCTGGAAATTCCCATTTCACAAGATCTCCGTCCCACGAAGAGCTTATAAGAGTTGGGTAATGCGGATGCCAGTTACAGTCTCTTACAGGGGAGCTATGATGTTTTAGCACTGCCACTTTATCTCCACTTACCTAAGAACAAATAATGAATCCAAGATTGGTCAAAACCGAGACGATAGAGATTCAGCACACACCAATCAGTATGCAAACATAAACCATAAAATGCTACATTTTTTTTCATGTAATAGTCTCTTAAATGTGTTTATGAGGATTTAGGGTTTACCAAGTCATATATATAGACGGAACTGTCGTTGGATCCTGTGTAGATGTACTTTTGGCCAGTACTGTCAAAAGAAAGAACAAAAGAAGCCAGACACACGAATTAGAGAAATATGTAAAAGGAGCGTTCTCACGTATCAGGCTTGGGATATTATGGAACTACAAAGAGACTGACCTATGCGCTGGAGAGAAGTAGCAACGGATGAGAGTACGCAACACTGAGTGACCTTTATATGTCGACACTGACTGATCAGATGGGTGCTTCAAATCTCTTGCTTCAGTAGGATAATCCATCCATCTGTAATCCCATTCATAGTTTCTTAGCACCTCATGCCTGTAAAAAAGAACAATCAGTTTCATCACAAATTCCCAGTGAAACACCAATAAACAAGATGCGACCAACAATGTTACAGGCCAAATTCAGTTTTATGTAGGAAATAATTACCTTGCAGGTGCGCTTGAGGACATTTTTCTGATATCCCACAATTTGATGGTTTGGTCTTTGCCATTTGATATGAAATAGCGACCATCTCCACGGCTATCGATGAAGGTAACACCTTCGAGGTGGCCCACTAAAACACCAGCTGGCTTATCTCTCCCAATGAAACAACGCCTATCCCACACCTATTGTGTAATGAATTTTGAACAAGATATTGTTACAACTTTGCTTATAACGGCCAGAAAATTTATTGTAATATTGCAGCAACAAAGACACTAACCTTGCAGAGATTATCATCACTTCCAGATAAAATCAAGTTTCCACTTTCATCCGCAAAGCACACAGTATTTACATCAGACTGCAGAAATGGAGAAATTGCTATCAGTGCTAGAGCGATAACATCACCACTAACACACAGGTAGAAATCTTAGTAGAAATTGTCCCAACCAATAATTTTTTTTTACCGTGTGTGCAACAGTCCGGAGTGAAACTCTATTTGCTTCGAGATCATAAACATAGATGGAATCATCACTGCTCCCAGCAACAAGTTCTCGCCCATCAGTTGAAAATTTCACAGAGAATATTCCAAAAGAGTACCCTCCATCTTCGTCAGAAGAGAAGTCTAATCCATCATGGATCTCCTGTTAAATACATGTCCCTCAAATAAACTAAAGTTAACCTCATTGATGAGATGTTGAAACAGAAACTAAAACATGTGAACAAAGAAAACAAAAGCAGGGATCCGATCCCATAATAAAAATTTCCCCTAACTAAACACATAATGTGGTTCATACCGTAACATTTGCATGAGACTCTGTTTTACCGGACCCAGCACCAACAATGTGAACAATAGGTGACATGCTTGCGTAGACCTGCAATATCGAAATAATTCATTAATTCTTTTCTTTGGAAGATAATCATAGATTTCTTTATCTAACAAGAGACCATATAGACTAGACAAACCCACTTACTCTGTATCACTATAAAAGATATTATCTGATTCGAGGTCAAAGTTTGCATCTAAAGTCATATGAGAAATTTTAATCAAACATGAGTAAGTCGTAGTTGAAAGATCAAAAACTTACCAGATTTCGCTGATCAGGGGATAGAGAAGTATCGGTAACAGTCCATCGCAAACTTTTTGCAAGAATATCCTTTTGAACTTTCCATCCCTTCTCTACATTATAAATCCGAATATGGCTCCCCTGAAAATTTTGATTAAAGGCAAGGTATGCAGATTAATTCATTCAGAAAATGCTTCTCTAGGAAATGTAAAAAAAACCGGGACATGCCAAGAGACGAGTCAACTGTTCCCAAAACTGAGATAATAATTACAGAGATGAAGAATTTACCTGAAACCCCGCAATAAAGAGAGAGCCATCAGTTGAAAACTGAGAGACATAAGCTCGGCTTTTCATTTGATCGACAAGCCAAGGACCTTTTACAGGCAAATATCTGCTTAGCATATGGCAACAATCAGCTGCGGAAAACCTTCCTCTTCCAGAGAAATTACTTTCTCGACCAGCCAACATCTTCACAGTAGACACAGGTAACTGATGTCTCCCAGGGACTTCACGGCTAAACCGTTGATGAGGACTAGATCTCAACTTAGTAACCTGACTGATTTCATGGTCTAAATCTGCCAAATGTTCACTTGATCTGTGACTACCACTACTACTACCAACTCCAGAAAAGTCTTTTCCAGCATCACAAAAATCGGATTCTATCTCAAGTCTACTCATTGCATAACCCATTTCATCAGCATCAATCTCACTTGGTCCAAAAAACATTATTGAAGATAACCACCATTGATATTTTCTTAAACCAAAGTTTCATTCAAAGTCCATTTTGAACCATAGCTTGCCTGCAAAAGCCAGTAAAATGTTCAAGTAAAATCAATAACACATTCACACACTAAACCCCTCTTTGCTCATTTAAACCCAGTTATGAAAAACTCAATCAAAGAACCAATTAAATATTACGATACTACAGCTTCATTAATCATCAATCATCAATCATCAACAAGCAACATAACGGGAGACAAAAAAAAAAAAAGACAAAAAGAGAGAACTTGGTAATTACAAAAACCCTATTCCAAATAGAATCGAAGTCGTCGTTTTTATCTGTGTAGTGAAGAATGCAAAGAAACCAGTATCAACCCTAATTGTTCCAGCATCGAATTAGAAATGCACAAAAGTTTAAATCACCATATACATCGAATGATCGAAAGAACCCAGAAACAGTATCACTCCCCCAATTTGAGAACTTTCTGAGAGCTGTGACCCTAAATCGGATCGCGAATTTGTAAACCAAACAAAAAATAAACAAAAGGTCAGGTTTTTAGGTGAGTACCCGTACGATGGAAACAATTCGTAACAGTACGCAGAAACCTCTTTTCTTTTTCCCCTTTGAATTTCTCGAAAAGTTTTCGCCTTTTTCAATAAAACTTACGAGCGGATATGGTTTTTTCGTCGACGTGTGTGTAATTGAAGCGTGCAAAGCTGTGTTGCCACGTTTGACTTTGTCGATTAGTGTGGTCACTTCCAAATCATTGCTATAATATAAAACTTAAGTCCAATAGTATAAATGTATAATACTCCTAACCTATATTTTGTTTGATGAGAATTCAATGTCTCATCTTAATATATACACTTAACGATCGACAGATAGACGAAGTAAATACCTCATCGCATGGCCACATATGTGATACCACTCAATTATGTGGACTTGTGGAGTGTGATATTAGCACATGTGCAAATCTGGATCATGAGATTGCATCAGATTGAGAATGCCAAGCTACACATTATATACTACTTCTAGCTTCAGTGTGTGGTCTGTAGCACATACAAACACATCAATGGTAAGAGACTGTCTTGTCTTGTTCCATGACCAGACTTGCTCATAGTAGGAAACTGCCTTCTCTTTTATAACAAAATCTCATGATTGGCAGTCTTTAAAAAAAAGATTCACAAAGTCTTGGATTTGGATAGTATATGGAAAACTCAATTTGAACTGAGTAGAAAAAGAGTAACTGCAAGGCTGCAAATGTTGCATTGTTCACAGCTAAGAGCAATTTTATACAAAGCCATAGTATATTATAGTTTGTATTACAATATAACCGAATATGGAAGTTCCTTTTTTTTTGTTTTTCAATCTGTACAACTACTAACATGGGAAGGATATGCATATGGCAAAAGAAACAGATTCAATAGTCAATACTAACTTCATCCGAGCTCACACCATGAACAGCAGATTTTATTCTAAACACGATGTGATGAGAGAGGTTCTAAACCTACTACAATCGGATGGTGCACATAACCGTGGTCCTGAAATCGAGTTGATGATTGAACGGTGGCTTTGAGACAACTGATCTCCAAGTTTTCTTCTTTGGATCATACATATGAATCATCAAAGATCCAGCATTCCTCTGTTGTCTAGTATGCCTTGTGTCCATCAGGTTATAACCATCCAAAAGAATCATAACATGTAATTCACCGTTCAGTGCGACAAAACCAACTGGTTTGTCATAATGAGCTTTCTTAGGCACACTTGACTCCTTTCTCCACCTATTGGAACATATCTCATACCTAAGAATCCAATCCCTATCCAACATGAAAAACACAGGCTTACCACAATCAACAGCAACAATCTTCCCAAGCTTAGGTCTCTCTTCTTCTCCCCACATATCTCCAACTAGCCTCCATTTCTCGCCACCATCTACTCTCAAATCCATCACTGCAGCGTCTTTATAGTACTCATCAACAGGAAGAATCCCAGAAACAGTCCTTGATCCGCCGTATCCACCCATCACCCAAAACTCTCTCTCTTCCTTCTCCTCCTTCTCATTCTCATTCCCAACCAAGAAGCCAACACATCCTGCTCTAAACCTAGGCAATTCATCCATCTCTCTCCACTCATCTTTCTCAACATCATACATCTCAACCGAGCTCATTCTACTTCCAGCAGCACCAAACAACGTGTGCCGTGATCCTCCTCCCGCCACAATAATCCGATCAGACAAACCAGGCATCGCAGCACAAGCGAAGCTTCCACGCGGAGACAACATCGGAGAGAGCCGTTCCCAAACCGATTTGACGAAACTGAAACGGAACACAGAAGAAGTAGGCAAAGGAACATCGAGAGGATACGACCTAGTGTCAAAAGCAGAACCACCGAGGACATAAACGTAGGGACCAAGAGACACGGCTACGAAATTGCAGAGACCGTAAACGTGAGGGTTACAAGGCATGAGAGGAAGCGGTCTCCAGAACAGAGTCACGGGATCGAAGAGAAGCGGAGGCGAAATCGAAGGATCTTGAGGGAAGATACAAAGGAGATGCGAGAGATTGTCGCCGTCTCTGTTGTCTCGGCTATGGCGGAGTGAAATTAGGGTTTTGGAAGAGAGGAAAGCGTACCACGATTTACAAGTCGATTTGAGACGAGAGATGTGAGGGTAAGGGACGAAGGAGAGGATCAGCCTCGCTACGTCGTTGGATAAGCCTGGAATTAAGGTCAAGCTAGGATCGATTCGAGGCTTCGGCCGAGGAAGCGAGTATCGCGACGACGAAGACGAACACTGTAACCGTGACGGGAATATAGGCAAAGGCATGATTTAATCCCGGCGGGAAGAAACTCCGGCGAGATTTGTTTACTGGACTGGAGTGATCGATCAATCAGTGGAACAAAATCATCATCGGAAATGATAAGAGAAGAGAAGACTGATTCTGATTTCAAAATAAAAGAGAGAACAAATCTAAATTTTCAAAGTTTTGAAGAAGGATCTCTCTCTCTCTTGTCTTTGTTTTCTAGAGATATATTATTATTTTAATATGATAGCCCACGTGGATTTTTTTGATTGGTTAACATATAGAGAACGGTTGTTTACTTAAATTACTCTAATTATTAAAACGTCATTACTAAAGATTTGCTTCAGTACGGTTAATTACAAACATCTTTGAATTGTCTTGAGTTAAGACAACAATTGAGATTTGAGATTTGAGACTTGAGAGTTTTCATCTGCGGACAACAGAATCTGGTTGAATGTTATTAATGGGCCTAATTTGGGCTTTTCTATAATGTACAGTTTAAGTCCATTGACTGATAAGTATATATGATCTTCGATCAAGAACCTTGATCATTTGTTTCAAGAAAGAAAAAAGGTAATTCTGTTTCATTTCTATCTAGCTTCATTTATCTGTAAGGTCGATCAATGAAACAGTATCATCAACAACGATAGAGTGATTCTCAGTTGAAATATATTAATCTTGGTTGAACGTTCGAATGATAACAATTTAAACCCTACAAGTTCTTTTGGCACCTCTGTGAGATAACATGGTTGTCTAAAAGAAACATGGTTTTTGGACACATGAAAAATGTTGTTGTGTTATCTACGTTACTCTTTGGTGAAACTAAGCACGACTATACCATTCAGAGAAGTGCAACATCACAAATCTTTATTTAAAGAAAAGAACAACATTAGGGAACCAACTAATTAATTCCATTATATCAACTGAAATAGAATTCTAATAGAATTGAAGAAGCAATGATCCAATAGAAAGAAAAAAAAAGGCAAATTCAATATTATTTAGTTATCACATTATTGTACATTAATTTGCACACAATAGAGAGACTAATTAATTAGATCTCCCTGAAGACATATACATAATACAAACAAACATAAACTCAACTAGTCAAAAACCCTTATTTCGTATAATATTAATTGGATTTTGATATACTTAGTTGATGATGATGAAAAATCGAAACCACCAAGCATTTTTTATGAAGCGGTATCATTCGCCAGAGACGGCACAAAAAGCATGGAGAGTAGATTGAGCTCTACGACCAGCTTCAGAGAGATAGAAGCCCATGAAGTCGATATAATCAAAGGGTTTGAAGACTCGTGGATGCTTCTCGTCCACAAGTTCTTTTGGTGAATCAACGATATATCCAGCTTTAGGAATCGTGAACAACCCTGCTGCGTATCTTGTCTTCTTTTTCTCTGTTACCCTTACTCGGTGATACGGAGGAGGGATCCTACCATTCGTTAGTGCCTGCATGCATGATACAACATCACCATATGTACATATATATGAATTATTATTACTATGACATGACAATCATGTTATAAAAAGCAAACAAAACCACAAAAGTCATGATAGAGTAAAGAGAAAAACCTAAGTAAAGTTGTGTTACATATATATATCCAAAAGTATAAGTTACAGATCCACCACATGTGTTATAAAACAGCCAAAGGCCCTCGGCTCTACTTTTTAGTACGTACTGTTTACAGAGCCACATGGTCGAATAGTACTAGAATTAGAATTTTGGTAAAAGAAAGAGTGTACTAAAGTAGAAAAAGTAAAGCCAAAACTGATTGAAACTTACACAAAGAGAATCTCCGGCCATAACAACGAGAGTATCAGGGGATGGTTTAATTCTGATCCACTTGTCCTCTTTGGTCTTCACCTCCAAACCTTCAATATGATGCTGGTAAAGTACTGTCAGAAAGCTTTTATCAGTATGACAAGGTAACCCCAACTTCGCCTCCTCAGCATCACCATCACTTTTAGTATAACCAGTATTAGCAACACCAGCGTTGACATCAACACCAACACCAACACCAACACCAACATTAGCATTATAAGCATCAACATTAGTACCATCACTGGCAGCAACTCTAGCATCCCCAGTAACACCACCAACGGCACAAGCAGTAGTATCACCATTAGCTTCAGCATCAACTTTACCATTAACACTGGTCTCAGCATCAAGACCAACATTAATATTAGCACTGTCATTAACATCATCATGACCAATTTTGAGATTGTTAACCTTAACACCAATACTAGCAACATCATCATCATCATCAGGTGGTGCTATATACTTCATCAGTCGCAGACGGTAATTTGTTGAATTCAAATGTTCATCAATGTAATTTTCTACCCCATAGCTCTCTATTACCAATCTTCTCACCATCACATCCAATTCTGCTAATTTCTCAGCAAACAGTTGGATCTTCTTACTGTTTTTTTAAAACCAATTAAACAAAAGAAAAAAATAAACTTGTAAATAAAAATCAATGGAAACAACATAACATATATAGATCATTGGATATATATATACGATTTGAGTGAAATAAAGCTGTCGAACAATTGATTAAGCTAAATATTGTTTTCTTTTATGTATAAAAAATGTTGAAAAATTAAGAGTTACGTACATGTCCAAGCTATTAAAATAATGATGAATTTGAGCTTAAAAATAACATACTCATGAACAAGAATTCAGGAACTATATATTTTTGAGTTTTATCAAAAAAATTAGGGAATTATAAAAAAGAAATAATAAGATCATTTTACGAATTACGAATCGTGTAATTTATAAAAGTATAGTGGTTTTCAGATATACCCGATACCCTTGTTACCCTGATCAGGCCAGAGTTGTTGAGTAAAGTCGTGAGCCTTGTCCAAAACATTAGCATCGTGGATGCCGAAACTCTCTGAGAGATTGTTATGAGTCATATATCCAACGAAAGGTTTAGGGCACACGTTTCTCTGTTTTGTTTCTGTAGGCAATGCGAAAAGCTCTTCCATGGCCTCCAAAACCGACTCCTGAAGCTCCATTGACAGTTGATCAAATCGGGCTTCGAAACAACCGTACTCTTCTAGAGCTTTACGGACATCACTCCTCACTTTAACCCACGCTGAGCTCCCTGGCTTTAGTGTTCTGTCCGAGAGACAGATGAGTGGTAGTTGAGGAGGACTGCATGATGTTGATGAATTCATTCTTCTTTCTGTTTTTTTTTTTTTTGTTCAAACGAAATGTTATTGCAAATTTGCAGATACAAAAGATTCACAACAAATTACTCTTAATCAATATAAGAAACTTACCTTTGGAGTTTCTCTTGAATAAAAGAGACAATTACGTTGGCTCTAGGGTTTTAATCTTTCTATAAATGTTGGAAGTGTCACAATAATTTATAGAGAAATTTATTCACTTTTGCACGTGACTTAATTATGTTTTTTTTTTTGCTTTTCAGTTTCTTTTGCTCTTTTCCTTTATTTAGAGAAAATAACATGTGAATTAATAATTCAGTTAAACCTCTATATAACTTAGAGAGTTGACAAAATTATAGTGGTTAAAGTTTTTAGACATATATAGTAATTGTTTTCTTAAGAGTATTTAAACTATGATAAGAATGGTATCGTGTAAATCGTTGAACTTGCGTATCAGTTGTCGTCGAGGAACTCATCTCCCTAGAGTTCTCAATTCGTATAGACAAAGAGGGAGGAAAGTTGGTGAAATTGAAAACGCCGGAAAGTGTGGGAATTTTTTATCGTAATACAAAGAGAAGGAAAGCTGGTAGATCCTTTATGTCTCCTCAAATTGTCTCAATCTCTCAATTAATACATACATGGTGTTATCCTCAAGCCTCAAGGACCCCAATATTCAATAACTACTAAAGATTTTCGATGATGACAACAGATTGAACATGACAAAACAAAAATGTCGAGTAAAGAGGCGCGGTTTAAAAGTGGTTTACACTGAAAAACACATAATGCATGATAAATTGCGTAAAATAATTAATAATGTATGAGAAATGAAAGATTAATATGTAGTTTGGTACAAATATTTTGGATGATTGGAAATAAAATAGACGGTTCCAAAATATATATTTTAGAAAAATAATTTATAAGTGAATATAGATTAATAATACTAATAGAATTATAATTTTAAAGTGTTATATTTGATGTTGAATTAACGATCAAGTGTTTTTATACACTGTATTATTTACAAATTAAATTTACAAAATGCTAAATTTAGTAAAAATATACAGTATTTGTTATTAGAATTAATTAAGCGTCACCATCGAAGACGTACGTCTTTGCAAAGAATATACATGCTGAGTTGGGAGTGGGGACTTGGGAGAGGAACAATAATGAAGTCTGGAAAAGTGTGAAATGACAAGTTTAATGATATATATATATATATGGCTATGTATGTATATGCACATTATTTGTTTACGATGAGCCCACACGCCTGACATGTTTTTTTATGAGTAATTGGGACAGGACAGTGGAAATGGAACAATGAAGAGATGATGATATGCATATATGATATATCAACCTTTTATACTTTTTTTCCCCGATGATGAATGAATGTAATGGTTATAATATGTTCGAACCCATGCACCTCAGAACTTACGCTTCTTTTCTTCTTTTAACTTTTTAGGTAATGGTTCTATTTTCCAATAGTTTCATTTTCTTGTTTAATTGTATGAATCGTTGTTCTATTTTCTGTGATATTTGGTATAATATAGTTATATATATGCTATTAAACTAAGAATAAAGTTATGAATCAGAAACTACAATAGTATCTTTAAGGAAAATATAAACGTAACATTTCGAATATATAGAACAAATATATTTAGCGTTTTGAAACATTCGGACCCTTAAAAAAGATCAATACAAAAACTATTCTGGTTTCTCAAACTAGTTTTGTAGTTTTGGTGTACTGACTACTGAGAGAGCCTGTGACGACGGCTCGACTATTTTCAAAATTAAAATAATGTTGGCATCATCCATCATATATCCATGTCCATTTGAGGGTAGTAGAGGAGGAGGAGGAGGAAACACACAAATTAAGACTTCCTCCCAATGTCCAACAAACAAAGTGTGACAATTTTTGTGATGACCCAAAGGGGAATTTGATTCACCAAGCCCAGCCCATGTACAAAAGTCCACTCGACCCATTAAGTTCTTCCATATTTCAAGTGCTGCAATTAGAGTCAACTCTTATCAACTCTTTGCATTGCACCTTCATATAATCATATATATACTTTTTAAACAACAAAATCTCAAGAGCTAATATTATAGCAGCAGAACGGTTGCTACTGAAATATAGATGTCAACAGAACGCAATAATTGCATAACCCATTTAAGGTGTAATAAAACAGCTAGTATTGCATAATAGTATACCACTACACAGGACCACTTGTGCAATAAAACAACTAGTATTGGTATTGCATAACAAGCTGTCATCAGATACTAACTACACCACTTGTTTTAGAATTTTACGTTTCCAACCAAAAGAAGTTAATTTTGGTATTTTTATTAGGCCAACCCTTTTTACAAAAGCAAACATAATATAAAAAAGATAACCCTAAACAAAATTCTGAGAATCAAGAAATGGATTCATCATCATCAGACTCTGTTCTTCCTGTTGTTGCTGTTTCTTTCCAGCTCCCACTTATCGATTTCTCGGACAAAACCCTAAAACCAGGAAGCTCAAAGTGGGATGAAGTGAAGATTGATGTCCGTAAAGCTTTAGAAGACTACGGTTGTTTCGAAGCATCCTTTGACAAAGTGTCACTTGAGCTTAAGAAGTCTGTTTTTGAAGCCGTGGAAGAGCTCTTCAAGTTACCGGTTCAGACCAGACAGAGAAACGTGTCTTCCAAACCTTACCATGGCTATCTTTCTCACAATCTTTACCAGAGTTTTGGGATCGACGATGCTAATGTTTTTGACAAGGTCAACGACTTTACTCGACAGTTATGGCCTGATCATGGGAACAAGAGTATTAGGTATATATAAAATCTGATGAAAGTCAAACCTTTCAATATAATTTGTTTTTGCATAATAACATATTATTGGATTCATAAATGCAATTCTTGGATCGATATTTGTGTGTTTTGAAATAGCGAGACGATACACCAGTTCTCGGAGAAATTATCGGAATTGGAGGTGATGGTGAGAAGAATGATAATGGAGAGTTTTGGGATACAGAGATACATTGATGAACATCTTAATTCTACAAATTATATCCTTCGACTGATGGAGTATACAACACCTCTTGATGCTGATGATGAAGAGGAGTCAAAGTTAGGTTTACGTGCTCATACCGATAAGAACATGATCACGATACTTCATCAGCATCAAGTTGAAGGTCTGGAAGTGAAGACCAAAGATGAAAAATGGATCAAAGTGAAACCATCTCAAGATTCTTTCATCGTTATGGTTGGAGATTCTCTATGTGTAAGTCCCAACTTTCTCTTCTTTTTTTTTTACCTAACGAACACTGTCACAGCACATACGCACTTCTTTATTAGAGCGAATAAGCAATCATATATCCTTGTTGATGTTGCAAGGCACTATTGAATGGTCGAGTGTTTTCTCCATATCACCGAGTCATGTTGACGGGAAAGAAGACAAGGTATTCGACTGGGCTGTTCTCAGTTCCGAAAACAGGAGTTACCATAGATTCACCAGACGAGCTTGTCGACGAAGAACATCCACGTCTATTCAAACCCTATGATTACAACGACTTCCTTCACTTCTTTAGCACAGAAGCTGGACGTAGCGCTCAATCAGCTCTCCATGCTTTCGCTGCCCTCTGAAACACTACCACTACACTTAGATTTATCAGAAATAATCAATAATGCATCAATGCATAAGCTCATGTTTGTTATGTTGTAGACCAGTTTCTACCAATCCAATAAAAAGCAAAATTATGTTTATTATTTTTCCGGCTATCCAATTTTTTCTCATGTACAGCAGTTTTAATGCTATTCAATATGTTTTCTCATGTATAACTCATCGTTACTTGAGAGTTATTTTTTGGAAGAAAAGCAAAAGAGGGAAGAAAAATAAATAGTACTATACCATTCTGATTCTCTGGTGGTAATGGTATAGTTAGTTATATATTACACATGTGCGGCAGAGTATATGAACACTGCAAATTCTGAAATATAAAATCTTGCTATACTTGTATAGAGTTGTACCAAAATCCAATGATTGTTACTTTCATGACTTGCAAGCAGAAACCGGGAACACAATCAGATTCAGATGTATGCAAGCGAGCTTCTGTCAAAATCTGGTTGTGGCCTGCCTCGTGTTGGAGTCGGCGGTCTCTGGATATTCAGCTCCTGCAACAGATTAAATTGTGTATTTATTGGTTCAGTGTCTGCTCGTAGCTAATTACAAAGATATAGCTACATAAACTCTCCAAGTACTATCCGTTTTTTCTACGCAAAAGTGAAGTTTTTTGGAGACATTATTGGTATCACATAACTAACTACCAACTAAGATTGAGTTGCATCAGTTTGTGGCTGAAACAAAGATATCATGTTACACTTGTACACGCTAAGAAAGTGCTTTTGATTGTTCCAGAACTCTATGTGTTTCCCAGTTAGGCCAAATGTTTCTAGGAACAAGAAAAAGACGGTCTCCTACACTAAGGTCAGGTTGTCCGGTTGTGGCTGAGTCAAGTTTCAATTTATTATTTTGAAGAATATCTTTTTATGATGGTAGTCAAGGAGTTCATGTATGGATCTGAATTAACTTGGAACAGAAGAAGTAGTCAAAGTGTTGTTACCTGCATCCAAGCATCGTCTCCAGAATGTTCTGGAGAATTCTCTGGAGATAAGATGGGAGGTGGAAGAGGATGAATTAACTTAGGAACAATCACCAATCCTCTGCCAACCACCAATATAGCTCCCGCATTGTTCGCAGTTCCTGTTTAGACAAGTATCATAATGTTTTATTTCTTGATTTCTTGCCTCTTCAAGTATACAAACATAAATACAAAACACAGTTTTGACGGGTTTTTTTTTTTCCTCACCGCAGTAATTTGTGGCGGAGAAAAGCGTAATCAATTGTCCCTGTGCAAATCTTTCAAATCCATCCATTACACATTCATGGGCCCTAATAATTAGCTGTAGTTTATTCTTCTTACAGAATTCTGTTACTCTATCTGGCTGCAATATCAAGAGTCAAGACTACGCCCTCAGTGACTGGCCCCCAATTATAATATTAATGAAATATTGACAATAAGAGCGAATAAAGCTTTTTTTTTACCCCAAATGTGACTAGACCAGGTCCTCTGGCGTTCGGTCTTAAACCCTCTATACTATCGTTCTCTGTAGGATCAGACCTGTACTTGTAAAAAATGATATTATGACACGGGATGTAAGAAATAGTGATCAATATGAAAGCAGGACCAGTTAGGATTGATTACCATAGTAAATCCATTAGAACAAGGGATCCAGCGTCCATCGTTATGGGCCTTTCAATTTTCTCGATCTGTTCCACTGAACTGATTGACCTCCCAATTCCACCATGCATACAAATAATTTTATTCTCAATAAGTGCAGCGAGAGGAAGATAATTGAAAAGTTGATTAAATCTTGTCCATGCCCAGATGCCATCATTCTCTCCCTGGTAAAAGTACAGAGCATGCTTAGACTAAGCAGAAAAGCTAGCGACAATGACAGTGTAAATTTCTGCAAAGAGGCAAGTACCATTCTTTCTATGCATTCTAGACGGAAACCAAATAGTGCATTAATGTCAGCAGCCTCGTGGTTTCCTCGAATCAAGTGAACATTCTCCGGATATTCAATCTGCACAGGAATATCTCAGAACAATAAAACCAGGAAGCACAATTTGAATGACCCTAGTAATACGGGTGATGTGAAATTAGGCACCATCTTGCCTTCAATGCAAGGAGCAAAGTTATAGTTTCCAGGCTGTGTTGTCCTCGGTCAACGTAATCTCCCAAAAATAAATAGTCAATATACCTGAAGCAAGTACGTTTAATGGTTCAGTGACTATGTTTAGGCAATACTCCACATTGTTCAATCATTTGCTTAAACTTACGTGATATCTCCAGCTGTTGAGGGATATCCATACTCATCAAACAACCGCATTAAATCGCCAAATTGTCCATGGAGATCTCCAAAGACTTTAATAGGAGCTTTTAGCTGAAGAACCGTTTGTTCATGCATAAATATTTGTTCAGCAGCATAACAGAGTTCCCCAACCTCGTAAGAATCCAGGAAAAACTTCCTGTTGCCAGGAGGTTTCCAGTTTCGAGGTCTCAACAAAGCAGAAATGACCTGAAAACAACAACATATTAGTAGGTATTTACTGTGGCAGTGCTAGGTTGATAATAAGAATGCACAAAAATTATACCTTTTTATGTAGGCCTTGCGGAGACTTCTGTCTAGTGAACTTCTTGGTGGGTTGTAGCACATCACTATTATTCATGGGAACCATCCGCCGGCTCTCATTCTGAAACTGATCCAAGCTTAACTGTCTTACCATGCCACCCAGGCTGCCAACCGTCTCTTTTGCTACCACAACCTGTAAAATGATAATACTTTGGTAATCAAATAGGCAAAAAACTAGATATCACAGTTATAAAAGCATTAACTATGTTGGGCAGTAGTTCGAACTAAGCAGTCAATATGTCTAAGGCATAAAACAAAGATTCTATTAAAAAAATAAACTTATAAAGCAAACAGAAAGAGAGAAATATAATATTAGGGTTTTGACATACAGCTCTTGGATGAAGCCTGACATCTCCTTCAGTTTCAGTACCATCGGTAGTAGATTCTACAGCTGGCGAGTTGGCATCAGAGGTAGAGGGTTCTTCATCCAGAGTACCAGATCCTAGCTGTGCTGCTCGCCAAACAGAACTAGCAACCTCTGCTTCAGCTGCGGAAGCCTCTGTTAATTTCTCCAACGAATTTTCGTCCAAGCTGATATCATTAATGAGAAAAGAAAGATAAGTAACGCTCAAACAGCTAATACAGATGAGCTCAAACCAAAAGAGTATAAGTAATGGGATAGACCTCAGTCCTTCAGACATGGGGATGGCTGGTTCAGCACCGGAAGGAGGTCGTGCAGCATAAGAAAACCTAGGAGTGGAGCTTTGTTGGGTTCTATCCGATGCTAGCAAAGGAGAACTGATATCTGACTGAAATGTTGAATTTTCAGCGACTAGAAAATCGTCAAGTAACACATCTGTGCGGAAGGAAAATTACCGTAATCGTCATATACTGAGAAAGAGATAGATGACTTGAGGCATTAACTTAAACTATGAGAAGTGTAAGTGTACCACAAAATATTCCTAAGAATCATCTTGGCCGAGTTAGGAAACGTGAAATATCAAAAGTAAAATATATGTACTGCAATAAACTTAGGCATCTTGTTATTTAAAAACCAAAATATCAGGCTAACCTCCTCTAAGACCACCATGCACATAAATACGGATGCCAACTGATGCGGCACCATGGCGACAACGTCGCATGAGTTCAAAAGATGGATCTTGATCGATTTGTCCCTTGTTGCCCCGTGCAGAAGTAACTTGCCCATTTCTATCCAACCATACACCAGCAGCAGTATCAAGCACTGTGAGAAGAAAGATTTCATAACAGTTAGAAAAAGAAAAAATGGAGAGTAGGGACCCTTATCTCCAGAAAAGACTTGTGAAACAAAATTCAGACAAAACAGCCATTGAGCATTACCTGCAACAGATGCTTCAGCGTCTATCACACGGCCTCCTCTCAGAACACCTCCACTGACATGTAATCTTGCTCCTACAAAAACCTGATAAGAAAAACAATCAAGGAACTCATTGCAATGGTATTGTAAATGAAATAAAATGCCTCATCAATCATTCATTTAACAGTCAAATCAGTTTCTAAAGCACAATTTGCAGTCCTCTGTGATACTAATTTTGGTCAACATTTGAGATGCTATTTCTCCATATGTTTTGAAAGTGGGGCAAGATTTGGTTTACCGCTGCATGCTGATATCTTGGAGAAGGAGCTACACCTGGAGCCAGAGTCCATTCCCACTGACCATTTCTATGCATTAGTAGCCCATAAGCATCTCCCAATGGCTGCACACCCAGAAACACATAAGGGAATATGCCAGAATTCATATAGAAAATTGAAAACATAACATCTTAAAATTTGGATCTCATAGTAAAAAGTAAGCTAAGTGATGTCGAGATTTTTGTAAGTTATCTAGCCCTAAGTTGGAAAAGCGAAGCCACGAATTTCTGCACAAGAGATTAATGGAGGGAAAAAGTATACCGCCCCCACGGTGTCTCTTCCACCGCAGAGCAAAAACATGCCATCCGAACGAGCACTGCCAGTAGCATACCTATGCAGAAATACCAAAATATGAAAATTCAGCAGAAGAACAGATTTTCTACAATAGGTCATTCAAATCATTTGAATCACTAACATTCTAGCACTTGGTCGGTCGCCGTCTGGGTTCAATCTCTGCCATACATATGGTTTCTGAGCTGTATCCAGCGCCCAAGCGTCAGAAAGTGCTCGTTTCCCTGTTCCATACATAGAAGGGAAAATATTTGTTAGGATATCTGGATTCTACAACAAATAAACAGAATAATGGAAACGAAAAATTTCCATATATAAACAGAATAATGAAAACAGACATATTCTTACCATCATTTCCGGTGACTGTAACAAGATACCTCTGAGAAACTAAATCCATAACATGGCCATAACGAGGGCCTGGACCTTCCCCTTGAACCACCACCCTAAACACACATTAAATGAAATAATTTTGAAGTCGATAACATATACTAGATAGCAAAGAGAGACATAAGAGGGAACTTAGCAAATGATCTCTGACCTGTGCCATTTGAACTTATCATTAGTCATGTCAAGAACATAAAGATCATCAGTAGAATGCCCGGCCGGGCCAATGCCACCCTGTTAATTAGACAAACATACATATTTCATATGTCTCAATACATGGACAGTTACACTTGACTATAAACCTTATCACATTTACTCATAGCCAGAAACAATATATGGTCTGAATAATTGAACACAATAAATAACCTGAAAAACGACCATGGTGCCAACTGCAGCTGCGGCGTGAGCAGCCCTAGGAGACGGCGGCTCACCAGCCGGTACAAGCCTACACAATTCCGGAAATGGCAACTCTTTCCATCAAACCAATGTCGATATGCAAGAGCACAGTAAAACCAGACAACAAAATCTTAATCACTTGTTTACCTTGTCCACTTCCTAGTGAGAACATCATAAGAATGCACCGAATTGGTAACACCAGCTAGCCCTAGAGAAACAGAACAACCCGAGCAGCATCAGGCAACTCCAGATCAAGGCCAAAAAAGGAAAAAAAAATTGAAATTTGAATTGGGGGAAACTTACTGATCCCAGGAACGGAAGAACTGCCACCCTCAATAGCAGTGGCGCCGCCAAAGAGGATAAGGCGAGGACCGTGAGTCTTGGTAGCTGCAACAGCCGTAAGAGTATGAGCGCATCTAGGACCAGGAGCATCCTCTTCCTCATCCCAAAAGGTTTCTAGGGTTTTATACTGAGGAGCAGGATGTAGCCACGGTTTCGAGCCCATGGAAACCACTCTTTAACGCAACAAATGAAAACGAAAACCTAGAAAGCGAAATCAAACAAGGAAAAGAACAACTTCAGATCGGAGGGGAGTAAAAGAGACTTTCACGGCTTATGGCGGACTCTCCCCCAAGTAAAGCCTCTCCTTTTCTTTTTCTCTTTAATTGGCCCAGACTTCACTTTTATAATTATGTTTGAATAGAAGAAGGAGAAGAAGAAGAAGAAGAAGAGAACTGAATTAAGTAAAATAACCTCCGACGAATTCTGGAGGACACAGTTTTCTTCGGATAGAAAAGTGGCGTTTCCGCTGCTGAGCTGTACTCTTTAGTCTTCTTCCTCTAGTCAACGGCTTTTATGTGTTTATATGCATTCTCCATATCTAAATTTTAATTTCTTATCATTTATAAAAACAAAAATCTGAATTTACAATATATTTATAAGAAAAAGAGAAAAGTAGTACTAGTTTCTATCACTCAAATTCATCTACTATTCTAGGAAAAGCATTTTTGTTCTATAGTAAATTTGAATCTTTTTAAAAAAGCATTTTTATTCTCTTAACAATATTCTAAAAAGAACGTTACAACGTCTTTTTTTAATAATAAAAAATAACGTTATGACGTTGTATTGAAACTTTAAATTTGAATTTTTCTTTTTCAAAAACAGTCTATACACGTTTCAAAATATTTGACTAAATTCTAGTGAAGATTTGAATTTACATTAGGTTTTAACATTTTTGGGGAACTTGTTTTGGAAAAAAAAAATAATACAAAACATAGATTACGATCTTTAACTAAAAAAAGTTTAAAATTTACTATTTTTGTCTAATGGCTTCGATTGGTTACATTATTTAAACGAGGCGGTTATAGAGAAAGAGCGGGTAAAAAAAACGGCTAGAAAATATGAAAAAAGTGTGGTTGAGTTAAAACAAGAGGTTCAATAATAGGTATGACTGATAACAAGCTATGGAATAGTAAAAACATTATTATAAAAAATAACATAAAAATAATTTAAAATTTAAACATTTATAAGAAAAATTCATTTTCATTTTTTTTTTTTTTTAACTCTTTTGAGAGGTATGGTTGAATCTGCAACCGCCCTTAGATATGTACCAAAGCGGATATGTGTATTTACATAACTTACCTCAATGTTTCGGAAGTACCCTCGATCTTACGAAGACTGTCTCAAGGGGTAGCTTAGGCATCGATTAAATAAAGAGCAGCATAATAAGCATCCCTCCCAATTCTTCCGACACAGACCTAAACACAAAATCGAATCACTCCTCCCTTATTTATAAAATCCCTTCCCACTCTCCGATTCTCTATTTTCTCGGATTTGCTCGTTACCTAAAGGTCTGACCTTTAACCCCTTCCTGCGGTTTTTATCGTTCGGACATGATTGCTAACTTATGAGCTTTTTCATAGCTTTAGAGGAAAAAGTGTTGTTGTTTTGTAAGATGAAACTGAAATTGTCTCTGTATTCTCAAATTATCGAAACCCTTTTGATGAAGCTATCTGATAAGCATACTCTCTTGTGTTCTAGTGTCTATTATCGTGTCTGAGCCTTGCTTAGTGTTGATGTGTGGATTTGGTTTTGTGTGATTTTAGACGAATGGCTGATCAAGGATTGGAAGGGAGTTAATTAACTGGACCTTAGCAATCATCCTTCCGGGATTGTTCCTACTCTTCAGTGAGTTCTCTTTTGTGCTTTTTTTTTCCTTTGTTTTTAGTTCTCTAAAGATTTAGTGTTTGGTCCTTCTGGATAATCTCCTTCATTGGTGTTTTCTTTCAGAGACATTGTTTATACAGTCAACTTGGACAGCAAGCTAGGTCCTAAAGCTATAGCTTTGCAGGCTCCGATTGCTGAATATAACCCCCCCCCCCCCAAGGGGTATTATTGCATTGTCTTGTGATATTTTATATTTGTTCAAAAATTGTTTGGAATTGATTTGTCAACTTACATACACCCTCCTTGAGTTTACCTTATTGTTATCTGAGCCTGGGTTCGATTACAAGTTATGAAAAGATATAAACAAGTGGTGGTCTATCTCTACTGTGTACTGAACTACTGGTTAATTAGAATCTAAGATATTATTTGGTTTTTGCAAAACTAATTGCATAGCTTTGTTGTCTAACTTGAAGTTAAAACAAGAGATCCATTGTTATTGTTCAAAATTTAAAATGATTTCAGTTAGGTATGACTGGAACTGTGTAAAGCTATCTGAAATACACATTCTCAAGGTTATGATTCATCTAACTGTTACTGTGGTTTTGCTTGTAGTCAGTCATTTGCAAGATGCCACCAAGAATTGCTGCAATCCCGCTTGTAAGTTCGCATCGTGAGCTCTACGAACCATGTGATGATTCATTTGCTCTAGTTGATGCATTACTAGCCGATCGCACCCACCTGATAGAGAACAACCCTAAGGTTTGTATGGAGATTGGATGTGGAAGCGGGTATGTCATAACTTCACTTATTCTTCTTCTCAAAAACGAAGTTCCTGGCGTTCATTATCTAGCCACCGATACAAACCCGATAGCTACAAGAGTAACAAAAGAAACTCTAGAAGCACATGGAGTCCATGCTGATATTGTCTGTGCGGATATAGCTTCTGGTCTAGAGAAGAGACTTGCTGGTTCAGTCGACGTGATTGTGGTGAATCCTCCTTATGTGCCTACACCGGATTATGAAGTTGGAATGGAAGGTATTGCCTCTGCCTGGGCTGGAGGGGTCAATGGCAGGACAGTTATAGATAAAATCTTGCCTGTGGTTGATATTTTGCTTTCAGAGAAAGGTTGGTTCTACTTGGTGACATTAACTTCAAATTTCCCAGCAGAGATTTGTCTGATGATGAGAAAAAAGGGTTATGCATCGAGAATTGTGGTTCAGAGATCAACGGAAGAGGAGAATCTCCTAATCCTTAAGTTCTGGAGAGACAAGGATGAGGAGTGCCAGGACAAGGAAATATCATCATCATTTGTTTCACAGTTTTCGAAATCTATATCATCCCTTATGGAGAAACAATGGCGATGACACTGCAATGGTTTCCTTTCATAAGCATTATTTGTTATGAGGTGGTTGTAAACAAATCACCGTGATTTGTTTCAGTGGGTTATAGCCTTATAGGTAAAGTCAACTGAATGAGATAAAGTCAAACTCTTCCTACTGTTATATTATCTTCACTATTTACTCTCAAAGTCTCGACTCTCAACCTTTGTCTGTAAATAACCAGAGAGAGAGAGAGAGAGAGATACAATAGAGACAGCCCACAAGATAGAATCTTTCAAATAGAGTACCGACAGAGAATCTCTAAACAGTTAAATAAAAAGACAAAAACCTAATGATCAAATTCAATGCAACTGAGTCTGCTACTGAAGCTTATTCACATCCCAAGCCACTCTCATCACTTCAAACTTTGAAGCCGCCTCTCCGAAAGTCCTCCCAACATCATCAGATCCATAAGGGATGACCATTTTGCTCAAATCATATGTGCCACTATGCTCCATTACATCAACTACGCAAACCTGTTTTGTCTCCAGGCTCAAACCGTACCATTCACCATCTGTTCTCAGCACCGTTCCTTTCCCAATCTCGTCTCCGCTGTCGTTCATAAGCCTCACTTGTTGCCCTCGCTTTATCCCTTCTTCTGATGAAGTTGATGATCTCATCAGATTCTCTCCTGTTTTTGGGTTTTCCGATGCAGTTTCATCTTTTGACGATGTTGCTTGTTTCTGCTGCCAAGTGTTTTCATCTCCAGGACTCTCTGGTAAATCCCCTGAGCTGTTATTGTCTCGAGCTGGGCCTGTTTGCTTGTTTGCTCGAGCTAGTTTAGCTTTTCGGTTATTCAGCCTGAAAACAAACTATCAATGTCAGATAACGAATAGTGATTACCAGAATCTTTGCAGTTGACAGAGAGGACAAAAAAGAAGCATGTACCAGTTTTTCAGCTGCGAAGACGTAATAACCTCCGAACCCTGCAAAATTGTATAAATCAACATGTGCCGCGTTTGTAATACTGGTAGGAATTTAAAAAGAGTAGAATTCTTGAACTCACATGTTGACTCAATCTATCTGCCCATGCCTGTATCCAAGCTGAATTCCGCTGCATATCAGGCTCCACAGCAAGAGCATTCTCTATCATCACCATTTGATCATCATTCATTATACTACGCTTCCGTTTTGTCCTCTGCTTCTCAAAGACAAGGAAGGTTTCCGCTTTTTCATCCTCCTTCAGCTCTCTTGACGCACTGCCTTTAAACAGATTGCTCATATTCTGAACCACATCTCCATCTTCAACCAGATCAACAAGACTCTTCCCTCTGTTAGAGCTTGTATCTGAACCACTGGTTTCAAGATTGCTAGCATCTGCATCGCTCTCTTTCAGCCGTTCGACTACTTCAATCTCCTCGGTCACACCTTGCTTTGTCATCACACCTTCAACTCGGATATTACAATTCTCTGAAGCTCCTTCATTTTCATTATTTAGATTCAGAGGCTCTTTTCTCTGCTGCTTACAAGATAATTTCCCTCCCGTACCTTCAATATCCTAGAACAAACACAACATGTGAGGTTAGAAAAAGACTCGCCTTTCGTAGAAATTCAACATACAATGGAAATATAGAAAACTTTGTCACAGCTTCTTTTGACAGTGTAACTAAACAGATTATCATAAACAAAACCAGATATTTGTATAAGCAATGTAGAAGAGAGCAACAAGCATTTTCACCTTCACTTGTACTTGACTTTCCTTAAATTCAGAATGGATTAGCCGTTGCAATTGGTCACAAAATACCCTGCACCAGACAATAATCCGAAATGATATATATCAAAGGGGACATAAAAAAGCACAGCCCGAGAACTATAAATCTTTAATATAGTCATAGGTGAAATGTAGAATAACTGAAGAGGCCTTCTGTTACCTCAAAAGTAGGAAGTCTTCTTCGTTGAGGGAACTAGGGATCAAGGATTCCGCATGGCGCAACAGAGAACCTACATATTAACAAATATCCATCAAAACGAAATCAGCAAAACATGTGTATATTAGAAATAATATGCGTCTTGGGGTACAGATACATACCTAGGTTTCTGCAAACACCAGTGCCTCTCTGTGCCACCGGAGTATATGAAGAGCCTGGTAACATCTTAATCAATATGTCTGAAGGATCTTTTCGCAATCCACTCATAACATTCTGAATAAAACGGTTCCTATCTTCTTCTGCAGATATTAACAGCAAATACACATAGTAACACACAAAGGTAAACCAACGATATGATATGATACAGGAAAGTGGAGGTAGTGGCGGAAGAAATTACCTTGGCAGACATTGGGAATGAAACAGTGAAGATTCGCAATCATTTTAATAAATAATGATGTTCGCTGATGAGCATATGAAGACATGGTAAGGTTATTTTGTAAACTGAGCTTGAATTGAGGTACTGATTGCCGAGAAGATGAAAATACACTTAAAACCCATCCAGCTGACATAAACAGATCGTAATCAATATTTGCATCATCCTCCCTTGAAGAAAGATCAGAAGAGCACAACATTGACAAGAAATCTCCATGAGAGAGACAAAATACCGCACTGATAACCATGCTCTGGAGAAAATATTTAACATCCGTCACACATCAAATTACAGAATTAAGTACTGCAAATAAATTATAAACAATCCAATGACAGCTCATAAAGAATCATATGTGCCAAAACAATAAATCAAACAAGAGCCTTTAGCAGATACAGGAATTAAGTTGATACTTACAAAATGTTCGGTGAAAAACGATCGAAAATTTGAATCATCCGTGAGCACGTCAGCCAAGCGCATAGCATTAAGTAGCACAAAACCCATTGGATAGTCAGGAGAAGCAGTAGCCATGGAAGCTTTAGAAAGGCCAAGCCTCAATAATTTAAGAACCTAGATTACAAAAATATCATCACCGAATAGGTCAACACTAACTTCACATATACAAACTTTCTTGGAGAGATTTGAGGAACGGAAAAGTAAAAAATGTCAATTAACAATATATGCTAGTTAGGAAACTGTAGGTTTAAACTCTAGAACAGCATCACTAAGTCAACATCAGCCTTTTGCAGTGAGGCTTATTCTATGACTCGTTACAACGAATCGAAACCCGCAAGATTGTCAATTTTAATAAGTAGCAGTGTCATCCAGTGATAATCCTTTGAAATCACGAAGATCGTCCAAACGATTTTAGAGCAGAGTTAGGACTAACCTCTGAGGCAATAGTTTTGGCTAAATGCAAGTTTCCTGCATTTGCAACCTCATCAAGGAATGTGTCACTTTCCGCCTCAAACAAATGCTGCAACTGCAGGGAAATAAACTTTGGTATGAGTTGCATTGTTGCAGACCGGAAATAGAGAACCACTTTGGTAATTTCAATAGACTTACAATTGAAAGGACTTTTGCTTTCATTCTAGATGTGGAAGCAATTGTTATAGTTGCTCCAACAAGTTCAGGAGTAATAGCTAGTGATAGTATGGATTGAGCTAGCATAAGGACGCCACCTTTTCCACATAGCTCCTGAAAAATGAATACCAGAAAACCTAATTCTGAGATTCGTCCTCCACAAAATTATCAACTTAGAAAAAAAAAATTGGTAACAACTAGTGATTACTGTACAAGTGACTAGTTGATCTAAAATTGATGCATCACAGTTTAAACACCAAGTATTAGAGAAACCTTGTTCTTAGCGACACGGTCTCTAAACAGTTTGTGCTGGCATAGAGAATGAAGGAACTGCACAGCAGCTTCAGCTTGTTGGCAGTGGAAGTTAACCTCCTCTACAGAACTTGGGCCTAACTGTTTTGGGGAGTCGGTTCGTCGATGCAGCAACTTCTCTTTCAAAGATATCACAACATTAAGAACAGCTCCAAAAGCACAGTCTATAAACACATCAACCTAGATGAGACAAAAAAAAGAATCCGATCAAACTAATCTCAAGGCAGTACAACCCAGCTCTCAAAGCATAAGCTCATTTTTTTTATCAGTCAAACAAGGGTAATATCTTAATTTCATATGATCTACCCTTTCTTCATATTGGCAGTTCAAGCACATTACATTATGGTAAGGTCAGAGTTTCATACCATAGGGTGAGCAAGAAAGACTTGAACAAGATCTTGGGAGTAAGGAGAGATCAACCCATGAAACAGGTGGAGAGAAGAAGCCACCAACGTTGCTTCTAGTAATAATTCGTCATCTGATTTGCAGCTTTCCTGTAAACAAGCAATAGACATGAATCACAAGCTCCAAAGAGAAAAGGAAAGAAAGACAATGAGGGATTTTTTAAGAAAAGAACCTTTCTGTTACGACCAAGATTTATCATCAAAAGGATCACCAGATCAATCATCTTTGCTGATAATTTCACATCGTCAAGCAAGACCTATCACAAATTTGAAAAAAAAGAAAAAATAAAGAAACAGACATTCACCTAAGTACTGTTCCATAGAGACATAAATTCCAATACTTTTGAAAGCCAAAAAAACACAGTATGAAGATGGAACCTGCTCGAGTTTAGCGTTACGAAGTGTTAAGTCGCACAACGTCTGCAAAAGTCTGATCCCACACAATACATATTGAAACTTTCCATCTTTCTTAGGAGACAGAAACGACTCAATGAGGTGCGAAGGTAACATTTTTACCAATTTCTCTACACTAATCTGAAAGAGCTTACAAAAATCAGTACTTCACTACAAATACAAAAAGATAAGAACAAACCAAAATTGGAAAAGCAAATCAAAGTTTATTGGCACCTTTTGCGGTAACACTTCTTCTTCGTTAATGGAAACAGAGAAATCTTCTTCGTTATCTTTAAGCAGCTTGTGGAATTCCACAGAGTTTCGCCAATGCAAAGCCTTCACAGCTGCTACCATGACTGTAGGCGGCAACAATCGAACCATGATCCCCGTCTGCAACAGTGTGACCAAAGCTTAGTTTCTGGTGAAGCTGAAGCAATCAGCGACTAGAAAAATTGAGTCTCGCTGGTAGGTGTTAGAGTATATGGCAGGAGAAGAAGATAAGATAATCCAAATGTATGGTGAAGAGAGCAGTGAAATCTATCTCAGGGTATGGTGGCATAGCGGTAAATATGCAGAAACAGTGAGGTTAATTTCAAGATACATTGACGATACTGAGTCATAGAAAACTCAGCTATCCTCTCTATAAAAGCTTTATCAGATTATTTTTGGTTCGACACCGGACAATCAATTTCAAACCCTAACAATCATTTTTCTCCAAATGTCGGAAACGATGAGGAAGACAATCACGTGACAGAACACGTGACCTTTTTTTTATTGGTCAAAGTCGCTCAAATCAAAGCCTAATGCAGCTTTTTCTTTTTAAGAAAAGCCCAAATAAATTTTACACTAGGCCCAACTTTTTGAAAATATAAAGACCCATTACATGATACTCTAGATGTTGATTGCTCATTTATTTCAGGGATAGATGAGGATGATATAACAAATGCTCTTTGTTCATTCTTATTAACTTAGGGATATAAAAAAACATAAAACAAACAAAATCAGAACTTTGTTAATACATTTAGAAAAATTAAAATCAAATCTTGTCCGCAACATTTAAATATTGCATCTCAATTTCAAACATATTAGTTCTAATTAATAAACCCAAAAAGGAACTAATAAAATGTGAATCTACATTTGGATAATTGAAATCTTGAATCCCTTCTACGTTTACTCGTTAAAAATATCTAATACGCTACCTCTATCTATTATCAATTAAAAAATTTAGATCTTTGGTGATTTAGTGAATGATATTTGAGTTTCATGAAATCAGTATGTCGGTTAGATTATCTCAAAAATGTAGAACGAATGATATACACCATGGTTATACGAAAATGATAAACATATCTTTTGAATCCAGAAAGAAATCAAAAACATATAATCTATAAAGATCTATCAAACTAAAATAGTTTTCAGTTCATCCTAAAACGAATGGAAAAATCAACTCACCTGAAGCGGATAGCTTGAAGGCGGCGACGTCATCGCATAACATACAACAAAAACTCTAGCGGCGGAGAACCTAAGCCTTTTTTTTACTGAGTGCTAATTATATATATAGTAGAAATATTGTGAAACCGGTTTCTTTTGGTAATGTTGTGAAACCGGTTTTGTAAATGACATTTTGGTTAAAAAATTTAGTGGCAAGAAAGGGGAAAATCATATCAACGTGTCGTGATATAATTGGTCATATTACGTGATGAAGGATATTATACTAACAACATAATTTCTTTTTAAAAACTTTGTTACATTTTTATTATATATATAATATACTTTTCCAATACAAACATTGATATTTATCACTATAAAAGAGAATTAATTAGAAGAAAAATAAAGCTCTTTTTCTCTTTTTCAATTTATGTGATATTAAACTTTACATTTTTAGTTTATATTTGTTATGAAATATAAAATGAGAATATGTGAAGAAAAAACAATGAAGTGAGTGAGTAGTGAGTAGATGAAAAAAAATACATTTAAAAACAGACAAAATACAAAATATACATTTTGAAACATGTAAAAAAAAAATCCAGGAGATCCATATGAAGTGCCACGTCAACAAGGAAGAACCAATTAAAATCCGAGTGGCATAATCGTAGATTCAGAGAAAGTTATCAGTTAGGGTAAAACGTGATTCCAATAAAAGCCACAACACATTTTTAATAGAGAGAGAGAGAGAGAGTGAGTGAGGAGGGAGAGAAGAAAACATATTTTGTTTTTGAAATGAATGGACCGTTGGTTTGAAATCCAACCAAAAAGACAAAATTCAAAAACCATATTTATTTTAATAATTCTTTAAAAATAAAAAATAATATTATTAAATCAAATAAAGAAAGAATAAACCTTTTCGAGAATTTCAAAATCAAATTCACATCCAAAGAGAGAGAAGAAGAAGAAGAAGCACAAAGTCCAGAGAGAGAGAAGCTGCGAAAACCTTCATTCTCAGAGTAGATTCTCGATGACGGGGCTTGTGATGATGACTAAAGGCGGAGGTTGTGGCGGCGGAGGAGGAGGAAAAGGAGGAAGGAGAAAATCGATGGCGGAGGAGGAAGAAGAGGAGGAGCAGAATCAGCAACAACTGTCTCTTGTTGAGTTTCTCTTGACGGCTCTGCGTAAATCTGTTGTATCTTGCCGTGTAGACAACCGGCAAGACGACGGTGGAGTTGGCGGCGGAGGGATTTCGTCGGCCGTTCATCACATGGAGATCGGATGGCCAACGAATGTTCGACACATCACTCATGTTACCTTCGATCGATTCCAAGGCTTTCTTGGTCTCCCTCACGAGCTTCAAGTTGAGATCCCATGTCGAGTCCCCAGTGCAAGGTATCTCTCTTAACTAGATCTGCAATTACAATTTGAAAGGTAATATTTAATTCATCTACTGATTAAAAACTGCAGTGTGAGCGTGTTTGGTGTATCCGCTGAGTCAATGCAATGTTCTTATGACGAGAAAGGAAACAGTGTCCCAACTATTCTATTACTTATGCAAGAAAGGCTTTATTCTCAACAAGGTCTCAAGGCTGAAGGGATTTTCAGGATAAACCCTGAGAACAGCCAAGAGGAGCATGTAAGAGATCAACTTAACAGAGGTATTGTTCCTGACAACATTGATGTTCATTGCTTGGCTGGTCTTATTAAAGCTTGGTTTAGAGAGTTACCTTGCGGAGTGCTCGATGGTCTTTCTCCTGAGGAAGTTCTCAATTGCAACACTGAGGACGAATCTGTTGAGCTCATAAAGCAGCTTAAGCCAACTGAGTCTGCTTTGCTCAGTTGGGCTGTTGATCTCATGGCTGATGTTGTTGAAGAAGAAGAGTCCAACAAAATGAATGCTAGGAATATTGCTATGGTTTTTGCTCCTAATATGACTCAGGTATAAGAAACACACAATTACTTGCTTCAATATTGAGAATCACTGAAGTTACTAACCTTTGATTCTTGCTTGCTTTATCTATAGATGACAGATCCATTAACGGCTCTTATGCATGCTGTCCAAGTTATGAACTTGCTCAAGACTCTCATCACTAAAACACTAGCTGAACGCGAAGAAAATGCAACCGGATCAGAAGGATATTCTCCATCCCACTCATCCAATTCCCAAACTGACTCTGATTCTGACAATGCACAAGACATGGAAGTCAGCTGTGAATCACAAGGCACAGATTCGGAATGCGGAGAAAGTGAAGAAGAAGAAGGAGAAGAAGAACAGCAAGAAGAACATCTCAACCGCCGCTCTACCCATGAAGATGAAAACGACACTGGATCACTAAGCTCAATAGAGAAATGCTTCTTGATTCAGCTCAACAACGATGCTAGAGTTTCAAACTCCACTATCACTGAACACTGGAGCCCTAAAGGCTCTCCACTAGTATCATTCGCAGAGAACACAAACAACACTTTCCGCTCAAGCACAAGCCACGAAGATGAAGCAAATGATCGTCTTACTCAAGCCTGATCTGCATTTTCCACGTTTTCACTGGTGACAACCTCAGTTTCTATGTAGCGTTCCTTTCCTTCCTGCTTAATCTGCTGCAGAGAACAAAACAAGAAGGAAGAAAACTTGTTGTGTCTGTAAATCAATACAGAGATTATTGTCCAATTTGTTAGGGTCTTTAGGGATTGTTGGTGAGAAGTCTGATTTTAGGGTTCAGCAAGGGCTGAACCTGTCTCTTGACTGTTGTTGTACTCCCTCTCCATGTTTGTGGTCTGTCTGTTTGTGTTTGTTGTGATGTTTGGCTTTGTAGTAACAAAGATAATCTAATATTTTTCTCTTTGATTTAAAGAACACTGATTCTTTTTCTTCTACAGACAAACACATCAGATCATTAAAAAAAAAATGATAGAAGAAAAATTCAATGAATTTAATGTTAATAAATCATAAAATGTCTACATGATTTTCAATGATACACATAAATTACAAATTGTTATTTGCAGAAAGAAAAAAAAAATGATTAAGAAAAGTAAAGATGATTCAGTTTGCAGCTATGAGTTGATGGGACATTTTGACCCACAATGAGATTTGGATTTATACAGATGCATCCATTCAAGATCGATCCAAATCTTGAACCGGGTTAAACCCATTAGCCCGAATAATTTTTCCTTTCTGTTATGAACTTATAAGTTGATGAGAGAAGATGGTTCAGCGTCTTGGTCTTTTAGGAGTTCAAGGAAGGATTACTACTCTGTTGGCCATTGTTGTTGTCTCTCTTAAGCTGGACTTTCAATTTCTTACCGCCTAAATGGCGACCATTCATCATGTTAATAGCGTTCTGAGCGGCTGGTTGTGAGTCATAACTAACAAAACCTGCAACCAACAACAACAAGGGAATGCTTTCGTTATAGCTTCACAATGAACCGGTCTTGAAGAGCAAAAACGAGGCAAAAGAGAGAGAGAGAGCTTACCGAAACATTTGCTTACACCAGTGGCTTTGTCTACAAAAACCTTGGCGCTCAGAACCATACCAAAAGATTGAAATGCAGCCGCGAGTTCTTGATCCCCAAATTCCCGAGGTATGTTATAGATAAACAGATTTGCACCTTCCGGACCTGAAGAACCAAAATAACGTTTCAGGTCTAAAGAAATGAGAGAAGAAAGATGATAAGGTTATATATAACACTAACCTTCGGCTTGAACCACGGAACTCAAACCAATGCCTAAAGGTGTTGACATGCCACTGTTCCCAATAACAGGTGATATTGATCCAGGAGAGCTACTTAGAGGGCGAGGGTTCACAATTCCTCTGGGATAAGCCATTGGATAAGGATGACCTCGTACAGCAGGATAACCAGATCCCATGTAGTTCGCAGGAGGCATAGGAAAGTTCCTACGGGCCAAACGAGGTGGCACAGAGTCAGGAGATGTTCCTTGCAATCCGTTGTTATTGCCTTGGTTTGGTTGTGTAATCATATTGGGAAATGCAGCTTGGTTCTGAATTGGTGGTAGCATGTAACCATAAGTTCCGGGAGGCTGCTACGGAAATAGAAACAAAAAAATATATTAATTACGAAATTGATGAATACAAAACTTATACAGCTTGAACAAACGATGTATTATTAGGCTTGCTTGCTTACATGATAACCATATCCATTATATGGTGGAACATAACCCATGGGCAATGCTCCGAACAATGAGGGATTTGTTGGATCACCGTTCCCTAGTCGAGCGATGTGAGATTGAGCCTTTTGAAGTCGTCTTGTATGTCTTTCTCGTTCTGTGTCTGCCCATTTGACAACTAAAGGAACAGTCGAACCCTAAAGGTAAACAATAGAAAAATGATGAAATTTTCACGCTACACACACAAGTATGTGTTACAAATGCTAAGTTTAAAAACTAGCAAAATCAATTACCTCCATTTTATGTTTTCCGTTGATGGATTCCATGGCAGAAACAGCTTGTTCTTTTGTCTCATACTTAAGAAAAGCACAGCCTAACAACAAAAACAACAACCAAAAAGGTCAAAACTTGATAAAGCATACTAACGAAACTAAAGATCACAGAGATGGATATAAACCTTTGCTTGTCTGTTGAGCACCTCTTAAAATCTGTAGATCCTTGATGGTACCATACTTGGAGAATAAAGATTGAACTTCAGCTTCAGACACATTCTTTGGAAGCATACCAACGAAAAGCTTATGCTCTGAATTGCAGAATACAGTAAACAATACATCCATCAATTGATGAGACAACAATGAAAGAGAGTAATATAGAGCAGAAAACAACATAAAGAAGAAGTTGAAATCACGTTACCTAGCCTTTCCAATTCGCCATCCGCATACTTTACTTGCAATAGACTGGACGCCTGATCAAACTTATAACGTTAGTCAGAAATCAGCAAGGATCTAAGCTTGATCACCACTGTTCAAGATTTTAAACACACACAGAGAAATCATCCCAATAAATCTCAATGTCCAATTTTTTTCAACAAACTCTCACAGTGTCCAAATAAAACTAACACTTCGCTTCCATGTAAGGGGGAAACAAAAGTGTTTTATCTTGAGTCTACGCATTGATCTAATTTTACCCATTGATTCCAGTTTCTTGGGCTTGAAGGAATCATTACAAAACAATGTCATAAGATTCCAACAAAACTCAGAAAGATTCGATTCTGAGCAGAGGTAAAGAAAAATTGATCTTCTCAGCTGTATAAAAAAGAAACGCTTCGTGCGAAAACATATATCGAAATCACAACTTGCCTATTCTGGAATCAAACAGAAACCAATACAACAAGAGTACACAAATGCAGCTCCAAAAATCAGAGTAACATTAATAATATATTTCAGAAAACCTCGAGATTTTAAAACCTGACTTGAAAAAAAATGTGTGATGTGAAATTGAAATAATAACAACTACAGAACATCAATCACATTCAAGTATCTGAAACAAATGAAAAGAATAAAAAAAACCCAAGAATTTTTTTTTAAAATGTCAGAAATTCAAAAAAAAAAAAAAAAGAAAAGAAAAGAAAAAAGAAGTACCCCAGGCAATGTCTTCTTGTTATGGCAAGCATTGACCAGCTTATCTGCTTCATCTCTCGACGGACATAGCACAAAACAACATCCTGATGGAGAAAAATTAAAACAAAGCAAAATTAGGGTTTTCGAAATTCAAATAAAAAAACTCGACGAATCACGCGAATCAAACACCACATTCTCGAATAGATTAAAAAAAAAAAGAGGAAACCTCGAGAGGCGCGTGTGATCTTATCCTTGATGATGTTGACCTCGTCAACGACAGCGAACTCTTGAAACAATGTCAAGAGCTGAGATTCCGACATATGTTTCGGAATTTGTCCGACGAAAAGCTTAACGCTCTCTTCTTCTTCATTTTTCTCCCTGTTCTCCTCCTTCCCTTCCGCCATTGTTGTCTCCGTCTTCTCTCTCTTCTCTCTTTCTCTCTCTATTGACAATATGGTCGTCTTCGTCCTCTTCTCTCAGTTTCTCTCTCTCTCTACAATTTTTTGTTTTTGTTTTTTTGGGGTTTCTAAAAATTTATTTATTTACTTGAAGAACACAAAAAAAAAAAGAAGGAGAAATTCAATTATGGAGGAAGAAGGAAAATGGTGGAATTTGGGAGAAGTTGGGGAAATTAAATTAAATGTTGACAATAATCGCCCATTCTGTTACGGCTTATTTACGGTCTTGCCATTACAGCTGTACAAATTTAGGAAGGAGAAAAAAAGCTTTTTACGATGCGAGAGGGGAACACTTCGGATTGTTTTGTCTCGTTATGGGAATACTATGGTCAAAGACTATATTACCCTCCCTTTTTTCCCGCGTCTTATTGCCTCTCTGTTTTTTCTTTTTTTTTAAATATTCGAAAATGTGTATTTTAGTCAAACTTGTATTATTTCGGTTTTGTTTATTCTCTTTTTCTCAGATTTGTTTTGATAAAAATGGAAAAGCTGTCATGTTAATAAATTCTATAAAAAAAAATGTAGTGATTAGGCTAACATTTTCAAACCTCTTACGATTTAACACTAAAAATATACGAACAAAACATCCGATTTAGAATAAAATAGTTTTGGTGCAGATAATAGGTGAAGTGTGTTCAAAATTAACTTGCTTTCATATATTGTGAAGTATAGTTCTGTTTATCAACATATATTTGATATTTTTTTATAATAGAAATTCTGAGACTAAAATTAAAAAGATTTTAAAATTTTTTAATATATATTTTATACATAAGAATGTAACATAGTTTTTATCGATGTCGTATTCAATCTCGACAAATTTTATTTAAGACGACCGTTTTTCTTTTATTTAAAAGTAATCAAAAATATTTCATTCGCTAGTCGTTGGATTCTTCGTTTAATTTTGCCATTTGTCATTACTTAACAAATATTAAATTATTTTCCATCTCAAAATATCTTGTAGTAAATATTTCTTTCTCAGATGTAAAAGAAATTAATTTTATAATTTTATTTCTGTATTTTAAAGGTGTTTTCATCATTTTAACTATTGTGGTCTCAGGTTTACAAAAAAAAAAAAAAAACTATTGTGGTCTCAAATTTTATAGTATACATGGAATATGTATATATATACAAGTGAAATACAGTTTATAGATAAAGAAACGATAAAATAATTAAAAATGGATACAATAATAAATAATTTGTGTTTAGTGTTGAGAGAGCAAAGACATGCAAAAAAACTGTCATTCTTAAAAAAACTCTAACAAAATTCCCTTAATAACATGAAAAACAGTAGTTCATATAAGTTAGAAAACCATTTATATCCGTTGCTTTGCTGTTATATTACAAATACTACAAATAATGCTGGTTAAATATTTCTTAAAAAAACCTAATTGCCAATTACACTATTGTGTTTCTAATCTCAAACACTAATGTATCCATCAACTGCTCAAATCTTGAATAGCATATATATACTGATACTGTACCTATAACTAATATGTAGTTAAGAAACACCTTTTTAAAAGTGAAAAGGGATAAAACTCTAATAAATTAAGAACATTCAAAAGACTTTTTTTGTTTAAACGGATAAACACGAAAAGAGTTTGTTTGACCCATAAAATCTAAAACAGAACCAACGAAAAGAACCGAAAAAAAGGTCACTGTCTTAAGGGGCAAAATGGTCTGATTAAAATAGAGTGGCAAAAAACCGTAAATAAAAGCGAAAACAGAGGGTCAAACATAAAACATGACAGACTGTCCCGCCAACGCGACCAGAGAGAAAACAAAAAACTCGACCTTTCCTCCAACGCCACAAAAATATTTTTCAACTATATTATTTTCTCTTCTATTTCCAACAAATAGACCCCTGAACTTATTCTTCTTTTATGTTTCGGCCCTACGAGTTTTTTTCCTTTACGTCCAACACACACCCAACTTCCACCATTACTAATACTACTAAGAATTATTATTTGTTTCTGGATAATTGGTTTTTAATATTCATGTATAAGAAAACAATTTGTATTCTTTTGTGATGGAGACTGGTATAATTATTTGAGTGACACACTCACGCACACACACTTTTGTAATAATTTACCAAGTGATTTCGACATAACCACTACGTTATCTATATTATTTATATTTGGATAAATGTCATTTCAACAGTCCAATGTCTATCCAATCTAATCAAGAAAAATAAAAAACAAACTCGTTTACATTATGCTCGGATCTAGAAGACAATCAGAACATATAACAACTAGAAACGAATGTTGAATTGCATCATCTTTTTTTATTTTACTGTTTGTTATAAAATGAGTGAAATGAATGAAATCATAGAGCATAAATCGTGATTCCACAAAATTGTACTACTTCCAACTCAATCATGAATAAACATTTTATTAGAAAAATCTCACCTTGTGTGAATTATTTCTATGAAAAGAATGGAGAAAAACTTATCTGGAACCGGGCTAGCTTGGCATGCACCGGTCAGTGACTACATTTTGTGAAGTCCAGCGAGTGATCTTAGCTTCTCGCACAGCATGAACGTGATCATCGTCTGTGGCCCGAGTCGTGCGAAAATCGTAAACCCTCTGTATCCAGCACAAAAAAAAAACACCAAGGAATGTTATTTATATATTTATGTATTACAAACTAAATGAATACATCCTCAAGAGCAATAAAGGGTTTCTCTTTCTCACCCTTTATAAAGTGCTAAAGGTCCTTCTTTGCGAACGACCTGAAGAATCATTACACACTAACGTTTAGCACGAGCAAGCAAGCAATCCCCAGTAAAAGTGTATAAAAGAAGGGCTTGATTACATTACCTTGTAAGCACAATGAAATCCATTTCTGTACGTTCTTGTGCTTTCCGAACCTTGCTGCAACATCAAGCGGGTTTTGATCATGTCCATGGGTGCGGTTATTAGTGTGCTTACTACACCTGCAACCACACTTGAGCTTCATTCCTCAAGTGCTAGAGTGAGTAAGTTTTGGTGCTTCAATTGATTTTGTCTGACAAAGAAACAGTAATAATGACTGTTAAACTTTTACCACAAATGCAGATGAAACCCCTCTTGTAAAGAAGTTTGTTTAACCAGAATCTGCAATGACAAGAAACTTTAGAAGCTGGGAATATTAGAAAGCAGCACCTTTATTTGAATCGATAAATGGTTGAGAAGCACAAAATAGTAGTCTTAGAATATGACCCGCTTGGCTTCATCATATGTTGCAAGTTGTGAGGCAGTTAACGCTGCAGCTCTGACCATGGCAGGACCAACTCCTTTCCATAAAGCTCCTATGCCTTCTTTAGAGACTATTTCCCGCACTTCTGCAATGGCAACTGCGTTTGGATTCATCTGCAACCTTACCTAACGAAACGCAAACGATATGAGTTTTAAAAACCAAAAAAGAGATCTAGTGCACAGAATCAAGCCAATACTTGAGGTTTCATCTACCTTCACAACTTCAACGGGATTGGTTAATGCAGTGGAAAATGCCCCAGCAAATGCGCCTGATGCTATCTTGACCAAGACATTGGTAGACCCAAATGCCCAATCGAAAGAAAACTTAGTGGGTTCATACAATCCCAATCTGAGACCTCCGTAAAGCACTGATCTAGTGAGAGCAGGAGTCAACCCCAAGTATAACGACCTAGGCCCTTCATTCTTTATTAGTTGAAGAAAGGTTTCAGTCTGAAAAAAAAAAAACATTTTCAACGCATTCAAACTAAGTTAAACTAACATCCCCAAACCGCAATAACATCAAGAGGAGAAGTTCATAAAAACATTATTACCATTCCAATTAAAGGACCTCTTTGGCCGACATGCTGCATCTGCAATCTTACTTTCAGTACATCTGCATAACATAAACAACGAGAAGAACACATTTAAGAATAGTATGAAACAAAGGCAACCATTTTATTCTCAGTTCTTAACCTTAATATTCCACATTATAGTTCAGCAGAGACTTATACACTACTAACCAACTACAAAAGCAAGTACATACTGATACATTATCCAAGTTGTGAAATGTGGAGTCAATGGTTCTAATTTCCAAATCTGGACTCTAAGAAATAATGAGTAGAAGGAGAAGGCATCAGGATCTAACCGAGAGGATGAGTCACGCCGGTGGCTAACGCGACGGAGACTCCGCTTGTGCCAAAATGTGACACCACCTTGGAAAACGGCGGAAGCAGATTCTGTGGCTTCTTCAATTCTTCATTCCCGTCAACAACTACACAAAATCAATAGCTTCATGTCTCGAGACTATGAAGATGAAAAGCAAAAGATTCGAAGAAGCTGTGATTGAATAATTTTACTCAAATTCAAAAAGCATAAAATATCCGACGAACCTGGGATTGAAGCTACCGGCGGAGAGACATCTCCGATCATTATAAAACAAATTTCCCTTTTTTTTTTTTTGAGAAATGGTCCGTTGTATTTATATTAGTCGCTTGAAACGACGTAGCTTCATTGAGGCTATTAATACCCGTTGGATATATATAATGAATTTGGGCCGTTAAATGAAAACATCCTATTTATTAAAATTAGGCAAAATAAAAAATTCGTCTCTCTCTCTCTCTAGCACTTTCTTTCTTCTTCTTCCCCTAGCTTTCGTCTCTCTCACTTACTCGCAGGGTTCTTTGGAATCTTCTGAACGATGCCGAGGTATATAGGGTTTTAGATCTTTTACGTTATATTGATACGTAGATGCTAATTATGCTTGAGATTTAGGTTTTAATTACTTGTTTGATTTTAAACTTCGCAGGTATTACTGTGACTACTGCGATACCTATCTCACTCACGATTCCGTAAGTCTGAATCTAACTCTTCTTCCTGATTGTTTCAATTCTTCCCTAGTAATTGGGATAACTTGTAGTAGCTGGTGAATTTTAATTTCGGTTGTATTGAAACCGATCGCCGGCGGTGCCAGTTAGGTTTCCGATTTGGATTTCAGTTTATAAGCACTATGCTATTTACATATCGTACATATTTATGTCACACAGGCTTGGCTCGATCAATTGGTGAAGAACTGAAGATAATTGATTATTGATAAACATGATTTTGTGCTTGAGCCAGTTTGAGCTTTTATTTGCATCTTTGTTCTCACCATCGTATATTGAGATTTATCAAAATGGTTGCATTTTCTTATCCATTGTTTTGATGCTTTGGTGTTGATTGAGAATCGAATCATGTTTCACTGATTGTACTAGTCTTCTGCTATCAGTAACGTCTTTTATTTTGTCTATTCTCAGCCATCAGTGAGGAAGCAGCACAATGCTGGTTACAAACACAAGGTACATAAAGAATCTATAATGATTTTGTCTTTTTTATTTTTAACATGCATGATTATTCTTAATGTGTGTTAAGAGTTTGATGATTTTCAGGCGAATGTGAGAATATACTATCAGCAATTCGAGGAACAACAAACCCAAAGTTTGATTGATCAGAGAATTAAGGAACATCTTGGCCAGACTGGAGGGTTTCCACAGGTTGGTGCTGTGTTTAATCAGCATATGCTCGCTAGACCTCGCCCTCCAATGATGCTACCTCCTGGAAGTATGCCTATGGGTATGCGACCTCCTGTTCTGCCTAGACCGATGATGCCTGGTATGCCTGGTCAAGGTAATATCTATTCCTAAAATAATTCTGCAGATTCACGTTCCAAAGTTTTTTTACTAGATAACTTTCATCTGAAGATAAAATAGGCGTACATAATTTCATCCTTATAGGTTCTTTGAGAAACTCGACATGGCATGAAACTTTTTTTGGGTTAAATTGTACAGCTGATTAATATGATATTTGATTGTCACTTGTTGTGTACGGTTCATGACTCATCAGACATACAAAATAGTCTCCATTCATTTAAACCACCTTACAATTAGTTTGAAGTGAAATGTAATATTGTACCTTTGCAGGTTACATGCCGCCTCCAGGAGTACCACAGATGATGGCACCGCCTGGTGCTCCTCTACCTCCACCTCCACAAAATGGTATTCTGAGGCCACCAGGAATGGCTCCCTTACCAGGTCAAGGTGGCGGACCTCCTCCTAATTACAATGGACCACCACCTCCTCCTCCTCCTTATCATCCAAATCCAGCTGCTGCACCAAGTGGTAGCTTCAACAATCCAAACCCTGGTGCTGAATCTCCTGAAAGCAATGAGTAGAGTTAGGTCGATGAGTCATTTTTCTCCTGCCAAAAATTCTCAGAACTCTTGTTTGACAAAGTATCTTACCTTTTCTAATCCAATTTATGTGAAGAGCTTTAGAATTAATGTATGTGAAATGTTTCATTGGTCGATTTTTGATTCGTAATGATGAAAGTTGAAAACGGGCATGTTTTATGAAATACTGAAATGAAAAGCCTCATTGCATGCATCAACCAGTACATTAGTTAGCGTGTTGCTGTAAACTTTGTGATTCGATGGTTCCTTTTGTCTGCAATTTAGAAGAGACAATGCCTGCAACAACAAAGAACCAAAGAACTGTTATGAGATCTGTGGTCTCACAAACTAGGATTATTATTTCTGAGTTCCAAACCTGGCATATTCCAGTTTCTGAATCACGATTCCATTTAGCAAGAGCTCAGAGTTGTAAACTACAGCTCCTACATTACAAGTTTTAGTGGAGAGATCACAACTATTAAACCCTTTTTGGGGGGACAAAAGAGTACAATTGTTAACGTAAAAAATTTTCTTTCCTAGTAATTCTGAAAGTATAAAACTAGCATAGATGTTACCTTGATTAATGAAAGGAACACAGATATCTCGATCGTCTTCACAAGAAAGAATCAACAGATCTTCTGGAAAGTTTCTATCCTTTGCAGAAACTATCTCACTTATCTCCACTACCTGACAATGAACTCATAACCATCCTGAAGAAGTGCCAAGATGTCTATAAACGAAAATCTCTTAATTGAAGTGAGTTGTTCGTACCTGCCCTTGAGTCAACATCACTAAGTCAGCAATCATACCCCTGCTTGGTTTAATGTTGGGGGTGATGCAGACTTTAAATCCCTATGTATAAATGTGACTTATATGATCTCGGATAATTGTGAAGGAATTTATGACGCGTTAATGAGATAAATGAGATAAATGGTGACCTTAAGAAGGGGATGCTGCTTCGCACGGGCCAAAGATGTAAGCATACAGAACCCGTCTTTTTCCTTTTTGCTATCCCTTAAGATGTAATTCTTCTCATCTATCAAGCATCTTGTTTGTCCACAGCTCTCCAGCCATAAAGGTGTAACAACAGGTTTACCAAGGGATATGGCTTCCAGCATATTCCTTGTCCGAGAAAATCTATCTGCTATGAAGTGTGTTGAATCTGCTGAGGAAGATGCTAGAGAAATTCCAAGACGAACCATGATCTATGGAATAAAAAAGGGAATTCCTGATAACCAATACGGTGGATATAGTTACACTATATAAAACTGATAAAAAGAACTGTAGGAATTAAACCTTCTTCTGCTGCTTGATTGTTTCATCATCCAGATGCTGGCTAAATAAGACTCGAACATAAGCCAAGTTTCTTCGTCTCCTTAGGTCTTTCCACACGAAGTCACCTACTTTTCCAGGACCTCCAAGCCTCGTAGTAAGCTCCTTCTGAAGAAATAACTTGGGAAAATCTTTCTTGCAAGAGCTTTCATGACTTCCACCATATATGTTCTTTGGAGCTGCATGATTTGCAACATTCACGTCAATGACTCCTGATTGGCAAGAAGAGGCTTGTCTTGTTCCACTTAATGATACTTGTGACCTGCTTGACAAAGTGTTGGCTTCACTTCTGTGTTTAATTGAACTAGCACCCCAAGATCTCCTAGGTGGGACGTGATGCCTTTGCATAAGACGAGATCTTTTTCCCCTAGGATGCCTCCATTCGCATAAGTTAAGAAGACATGTCATAACAGAGACATTTGTTCCGGTTCTCTCTTCCTTGTTGAATTTTCTCTTCCTCTTAGAGTGTCTTTCCTTGTGTAAACCACTAAGCGGACCATTACCGTTGTCTCTTTCAGGTCCACCCTCAATGGTGTCATTGTTCCCTCTAGGAATATTGCTACCTTGATCCCTCATTTCTGATATTCTCCTAGGAATTGGGTCTGATTCACGAGCTTCTTCTTTAGTGCAGGGAGAATACACTAGAGCACTCATTGCTTCAGCAGCAATTTGAGTGTTAATACCAATGTCAATAAAGTCTTCCTCTGGTTCCGAGTGCTCCTTTGATGCCTTATCCTGCAACTGAGCATCCTCCTGAGAGATAAACAGAATGCCCTGATTCAAACCCGATGCTTGTTCCACAGAACTGTTCTGCATAAATCTTTGTGTGGGATGAGTTGAGACATTTATATCCACACACAGATCCATAAATCCTTTCGTAACTCCAGGATCATCCTCTGCAGCATGATCTTCTCTTTTCTTGAAACAGGTAATGTTTGCACGACTGACCAGAGCGTTTTGAGGGTCACTCACATCACACTGGTCACTACTCCAATCAAAGACACTCATTTTCCTGGTTGGACTTCGGCTCTTGATTCTTTTGGATAGAGATTGATATCCTTTTGCAACTGAGACAGGAGGTGACTTCCTCCTCGAACAATTTTCCCGTAGATCGACTGGAGACAAATTAAGATCTTTGTCCATCAAAAGGTGGTCCACAAAACCAAGGGCATCTGCTTGTGTTGCCTCTCCAGGTTCCTGAGAATCCAAAAAATCCAGCCCTGGACCATGACTCTCATCATTAATCCGAGAAGAACCTTGAAATCCTGTCACGGTATCACAGTTTGATTCTTGCTTTCCTGAAAGAAAGAGATACAGTAAGATTAGTCTGAGTCGATACAAAGAAGTAGAAAGATGCATCATAACAACACAGAGTTAAGTATACCTATCTGACATTCATGATCATTCGATCCATCAGACTCCAAGAGTACACCTGCAGCTTTGGGGCTTCGTTCCCGCAAATATGTCAGCTCACCAGCAGCAGCTTTACCCGATCCTCCATCTTCATCCTCACTATCAACCACCACTTGGTCGAGACCCAGTGTTTCCTCATCAACGTAATTCTCGTTATCTACGAGCTCTGTATCCTCATAGAGGTTTTGAAATGGGGATTCAAGCAACGAGCTATCAAGTACAATTTCTTCATCAATCGGCTCAGTATCTTCAATTTCACCGCATCCCAAAACCCCATTAACCTCAAACCCTAAGAGAATCCAGAAATGAAATTCGTACCATACATCAATCAAACCTCATAATATACGATAATCCGGAAAACACACAACAGAATTCGCAAGAAAAAAAAAAGAAAGGAAAAGGTAATTGAATCGTAAATCTCAAAACTCACTATGATCCGAAGAAGCTGAAGGAGACTGCGAATCGGAAGCGAAAACTTCAATTTCCATCTGATCGACCATCTAAACTCGAGTCGAATAGCAAGAAGCGCCCAATTTAGAGTACGAATCAGAAACGGAGAAGAAACCCTAGAGGCTCCATTGACGATGTGATTGGCGGGAGAGAGACGAGTCGAGAGCTGTGCCGAGTGGTTTTGAAAAGCACAATTCTCTGCAATACTATCGATATCTTTTACATATGTGTATATATAGTTATAATGTGAAAGGAGTATCAAAAATGGGCATTTGGTCTAGTGGTATGATTCTCGCTTAGGGTGCGAGAGGTCCCGAGTTCAATTCTCGGAATGCCCCATGTCTTCTTTTTTTTAACCCCCTTTGATTTGTCTTACATCATTCTTCTTCTCTGTTCTTTCTTCCACTATGTTCTTCTCCTTTAATCTTCTTCTTCTTCACCTATATTTCAAAGAAAGTGAGAATAAAAAAAGGATATAGATTAATTATGCCTTCTAGAAGGAAACGAAACTAACTTATTCGACACCTCATATATATATATTTTGACATGTATGCGATTTGGCCAAGAATCTTCATGTAAAAGGCATTAGAGAAGGTTACCATTCATCGAATATGTCAAAGATTTTGGCAACACTAATTTTTTTTTTTTTCTATTCCTTTTCACCATATATGTATATAGACGATATGGAATCATAGCATAAGGACTGTACATGTTCTTAGCTAGATTTTATGGCTTGCAAATATATATATGTTATGTTGTACTTGTACGTACAGAAAATTTATATGATATTAGACTCACCTCATCAGCATTTTATGTCTTAGCAACACAAGAAAGATACGTACGCATCTATTATAACGTACGTGGAACACCATTATATGTAAGAAAAGAAGGTAAATTGGTCGTATGCAAATTAATGTCGTCTTCTGAATAATTATCACATTTGTCTAGTACTGGATAATAGTGTATATTTTTATCATAATGATAAATTATTAGCTAGCTTTCTGTCGGCATTTGAAGAATGGTATTGGTAGGTACGTTGTATAAGTGAATACGTAAAAAATATTATACATTAATAGACAGCTCATAATAAGCACCAACACAAGCTTTCAGAGAGATGAGGTTTTTCATCTTTTGACGTCCCCATAAACTTTTATAGGTTGCAATCTAACAAAAGTTATAATTCCAATCAATCAATTAATCTAACTAATGATATTGTAACGTATTTTAGTTATACATATATGGAAGATTGGATTAGCCTCTCAGCCTATTAGGCTATATATATATAAACAATCTTGTTTTGGGAACAAATCAGCACATGTTTAACTTTTAATGTTCCTTTTTGTCTTCATTATTCTTTTTTTTTTTTTTTCTTTCTTAAAGATCAGATTTGACAAAAACACTTTGCATGTTAGCTAGTATGCTTCTGGTTCAATCACAGCACCATTAGATTCTCTCTCTCTCTCTCTTTCTAAAGACCACACCTTTTATCCTTATGTACCCTCCTCTCCTCTCCTCTATCTCTATATAAGACGCAAACACCGGACAGGGACCCTTACCTTCAAAGACGAGAAACTTAGAAGTTAGAAAACAACAAAGACCGACCGATCTATCTCGGAGAATCATGTTTCAGATTGGGTCAAGCTAGCTCCTTCTTTATACTTCTCCATTTATTTCTCCAGATTTGTAACAATGAACACTCTTTGTTCTAACTTTTTGGTTTCTTTGATGTATCTTGAAATAGAAAAAACGCATTGTTCAAGAATGTGAGCAAGAACTTTCTTAACAAGGGAATCTCCTCATCATCCGCATCATCTTGTTCAGGTTCAAGGCAAGTCCCCATCTCTTAATCCCCACTCTTTTGATCACTTACAAAACTAGTAAACCAAAATCTGAGTTAAACTAGGGTATCAGATTAATATTAAAAACTTTTGATGAGAAAGTTAAAAAGAGAAAACAAGAATATGCCCTTTTTTTTAAGTCCATGTGTTGAAGAAAAATATGATATTTAATTCAGCCAAATATATTAACATTTTGGAAAATTTGTTTTTTCTTACATCCTGACATTTAGCATCTTGCAAAAATAATTCCATACAAAACTAATATAAATTATTTATGACAAATGATTTTTTTTTTTTTTGTAAGTTGGGATAAACAACAAATGTCATACTGTGTTTATATATACGACTATATAATGAATGTGAATGAAATATATTAAATAATCTGGTATTACAAGTTGGTTGCTTAGATTTGTCTTCGACGAATCTTATCTTAAAGTTAGAAAGTTTTCCACCAACTAAGAATATCAAATGTGTTATCAGAAAGAAAAGAAAAAAAGCAAACAAACGTGAGACAATAATTTTATCTTTTGAACACATAAATCATAAAAGGGGAGAAAATAAAACTTGAACAAGTGGGATTATCACATTATAGATTTAATAGAAATATGAGAAGTCTTGTCTAATACTAAGGTCTAATCTATAGTTGTTATGTAAAAGGAAGTTAGAAGGCAAAGTAGCACTCATTACAGGAGGAGCAAGTGGGATTGGCAAAGCAACAGCCGGAAAATTCATCAGCCATGGAGCCAAAGTTATCATTGCCGATATCCAACCTAAGTACGGGAAAGAAACCGCACAAGAACTTGGTCCAAATGCTGCTTATTTCCAGTGCGACGTAACCAAAGAATCAGACATTGCTAACGCAGTTGATTTCGCTGTCTCGCTCCATACAAAGCTCGACATAATGTACAACAATGCTGGTATTCCCTGCAGAACGCCTCCTAGTATCGTGGATCTTGATCTCAATGTTTTCGACAAGGTACTGATCTTTAAGAACATTTGAAAGAAAAGACTCTGGGAAAAGTTGGTTTCATCGGATCTTTTTATGTTCTGTAGGTAATCAACACAAATGTCCGAGGAGTCATTGCAGGAATCAAACACGCTGCTCGAGTGATGATTCCACGTAATTCCGGATCCATCATTTGTGCAGGGAGTGTCACAGGGATGATGGGCGGTTTATCACAACATACTTACAGCGTCTCAAAATCCGCTGTTATCGGAATTGTAAGATCAACAGCTTCAGAACTATGCAAACACAGGATTCGGGTCAACTGCATTTCTCCATTTGCGACCACAACATCGTTTGTGATGGATGAGATGCGACAGATTTACCCTGGTGTTGATGATTCAAGGCTGATCCAAATAGTGCAGAACACAGGAGTGTTGGACGGAGAGGTTTGTGAACCGACTGATGTAGCTAATGCAGCGGTTTACCTCGCATCAGATGATTCAAAGTATGTAAATGGGCATAATCTAGTGGTAGATGGAGGATTCACAACTGTAAAGACTTTAGATTTCCCTGCACCTGATCAAATGAAATAAAAAAACTCAAATTCATAATGTACAAAGACACTGTTCTTGAACTTTTAAACGCTAAACTAAACTATACTAGATTAGAGTAGGCCAGTTTCTACTCTTTCGACAATCAAATCTATAGCTGCATTTGCGGATGTGAAAGCTCCATGGAAGCTTTCTTTGTATGAAATTGAGGTTAAATCTTGAGCCATCTTCATCAAAATCTCTCCCACATCAGTTTCTTTCTCTAGCAATGAGCTGTAGTAAGACTTTGCAGCTACTTCACTGATCACAACATTGGTTGGCTCAGGGCAATACTCATCATCCAACCATTTGTGTAATGCTACTCTCAACCACTCAGATTCCTGATCAAAAACATTTCAAGATCAGTAATCCAACGAATCATATACCAAATTATCGAAGCAAATCGAATACAATTGAAAAGACATTGAAAGATCCTAGATTTTCCAAATTTTGCAGTTCTTGGGAAAGTAAGCAATATCAGCAATCAAGCAAGCAAATTTTTAACCAGAAACAGAGAAGCTTTGGTGCAATTTGTAACCAGAAGCAGAGGAATTGGAAAAAAAAAACTAAATTAAATTGCTTGATGGAAGCGAGAAAGCACCTCAATGGCCCTAGAAGGAAGCAACCACTCGTCTGGGATCGTGAGGGATTGTACGAATGATTCTGGGTCTTCTTCAACTTCATGGGTCGACGAAGATCGAGACTTTTGGAGTTTCAAAGGCGGAAACCTCGGCTTATTTGTCACCGGAAAGGTGACGGATCTTCTCGGAACCGTCGCCGGGAAATTAAAGTGTTTGATTGATGAGAAACGATGTGAATAATCGGAGATTACGACGTTTCGAGTCACGTAAGAGCAAACCCATGAGCTCATTCTTCGTTCTACGGGTCTAGCACTTTCACTTCACTTAGCTGAGTATCTTCAAAGGGCTCTCTTTGGTGGCTGCGATTGAGCTGAGGAAGATAAGATGACGTCATGTCCACACACTATAACGCTACTCGTGACGTGGCTGTCTATACGACGACGTTTTAACTGTAAAAACTCTGTTTTCTTCTCTCAGTGTCTCTTTAGATTTAAGTTTGTTAGACTATTTCTTCCTTATACGTGAGATAATGCATGATATTTGCTCCATATAATTGCTAGATCTAACTAGGATCATAGAAATTTTATATAAGAAAAGAGCTGAGGATAACATGAAATCTCTTGTACATCTTATTTGATAATCAAATTATGTAAAAACAAAGTCCTCATGAGACTTTAATTCATACATGGAGACACCCAACAACCTACGATATGGTTCTAAAGAAACAGTGAACAAACATGCAAATGAAGAGATTAAAACATTTCCCAATGGAAATGGAAGCACGAGGAACCCTAACTTCATCTGCAATCAAACAAGTCACTTCATTCGTCTCTTCTTTCAAACTCACCAAATCTCCCTTCACCGTTTCACCATCATCCACTTCAGACTCCATTTCTTCAAAAGATTCCAACACGATCTCGTCGCAGGTTGATGAGTTCTGTCTGGTCGGATTCAGACCAGAGGTTTTGATCAAGAGGTCATGCTTATGCGCCAAGGAGCGGTGCGAACGGTATAAATCTTCGATCATAGCAAGGAGTTCTGGCTTTTTCTCGTGATAAATCTTAGCTCGTTTCACAAAGGAATCTGCTTCATCATCAACCTCGTCAATCACTCTCAGCATTTCCTTCGTCTTTGCATCAAGATCTGTGAATACAACATGTATAGTTAAGTACAGAGCAAACCAAAATGAGACAACGCTAGAATCTGATGAGATTATTACTTACCAGAGAGAGTAGAGTTAAGCCAAGGAGATGAATTTGATGTGTTGTGATTTCCACCAATCCACCACCACTTTGATGACCCCTCCATCATCTTCACTCTTATTTTTTGTGACAGTTCCTAGCTAGGTGCAAGTAGAGAATCACACTGTGTTGTATGACTCCCTCTTTTCTTCTCTTTTTACCTATTTTGTGGTTTAAAGGTGGTGTGTAAGTAGATGTAGGATAATGTAAGGGATCCTTTGCTTTTCCTTTTATAGGAGATCTTATACATAAAATTCATACAAATGTGGCTGTGGTTTAGTTTTCAGAGAACAAAACACCAGAGACATTCACATAAAATTTACGTATATACCCTGCTGTGTGCGGCGCAAGAGTTTTTATGATTCTGAAACTAGGGTTTTGTACAAAGACTCGTATGAGTTTACGTGTATACCCTTAATACATTTTGAATTAGTGATACGATGGCGGCGCTTTATCATTTTAAAATTAGAGTTCTACTTTAGTATATTATTTACAGATGTACCCCTATTCTAATCGGAATTAGTGATGTTGTGGCCGCATCAAAACTATTATCATTTTGGAGTTAGAGTTCCACTACACATATAGATTTTATGTATATACTCTTACTATAATCTGAATTGATGATGTTGCATTAACAACAATAAACTTTTTCATTTTGAAATTAGAGTTTTACTATGTATGAAATTCGTAATATTATTTTCTAGCATACAAGTTAAAATTGAAAAAAAGAATCACTAATATCTCTTCCTAAGTCTAACCAACCATTCTACTAAAAAAAACACTGTTTTTTCTTTCAAAACTTTGAATTGGTATGATAAAGGGAAGTGTATAGAAGGTGTTATTCAAAATTTATGCATTAGCATTATCCTATTCGTTTTTTTTTTCCGTTTTTCAAAGTACTCACTTGCATAGTTGCACTAATTACCGGATTATACGATAATACATCCGTAACAATTGTACAATACATTATTGATTCATTAGTTTTTGTTCAATTGTAGTAAAATCTTGAATTGGCAGAAGATGTTTGTTGTCGACAAATCTTTTTATACCAAATATCACGCATACAAAGAAACATGGGCTTCTTGTTCATTAGGCCTACCCAATACGGCAAATTATGATTAGTATCCGTTAACTATTGTGGTCCTTTTTCATAATTATAAGTATCTTTTTTTTTTGAACAACTATAAGTATCTATAGTGCTTCTCTACCAAATAAATAAAAGTATAAGGGTATAGTAGCAATTTTAATAAAGTCGGCAATTCCCCCACTTCTCAGATTTGAGAGTCGCCAATTACAGTTAGGGTTTTGTACGTTCTTCCCCCTTTCTGGTAACTCGATCAAATCCCCAGAGAAATCGACTTGTGGAGGAGTCTAATAGCTTGAAGAATCTCGGCGAACGATGAAGAAATTTCATCAAAGAGATGAACAGAAGACTGATAGCTCCAAGTCCACGGAGACGAAGAAGAGGAAGAACATGAGGAGATTGGGAGGCGGTGGTCTTTCTCTTCAAACTTTTGCTAACATGAAATCGGATAACAATCGCTACAACCCTGCTTTGATCAGTAAGTGATTCTTCTCTTCTACCCAATTTGAAAAAAGTTTCCTTTTTTTATGATGACAGTCTCATCCTTCTTGTATCGAAATTTAGCTAGTGTTTGAGGATTAGAATGATGTTAGGAACGCTACAATGTGGTTTGTGTTTTGTTTTCTTGACCTCTCAGCTCAATCATTGTGGTGAAAGCGTTGTTATTATCTTTCTGTGACTTTGTTGGGTTCCTACTGAGAATCAGACTAGGCTAGAACTAAGATTGAATGAGTTTACTTTGCTCTGTTTTTTTTAACTTAGCCCTCTTGTGTATACTCTCTTTTTAGAAAAGCAAAAAGAGTTCTACAAGAATGCAAAGTATGTGAGCAAGTTTAGGAAGTCGATGAAGCAGCAGAACTTACATGATAAGAATGAGACTGGAGAGAGTAGTAAGATAGATGATAACAATGATATTGATGCTAAGCAGAAGGGTAAATCTAATAAGAGAATCGGTGTAGAGGATTTATACAAGCAGACTAAAGAAGAGATGGAGAAAGCAAGGATGGAGAGAGAGGCGACATTTCAGGCTAAGAAGGAAGCGAAACAAGAGGCTGAGTCACGGAGGAAAGTAGCAAAGGGGAAGATGATGAGGAAGACCCGACATGGTCAGCCTGTAATGAAATACAGAATAGAGCATCTTCTTGAATCCATCAAGAAATCTGCTGGAATCGATGAAAGCGCATGAGGTAGATACAGTGCAGTGGACAATCCTTCTAGTTCTGTGCATCTGGTGGAGGATTCTCTCAAAACGTCTGGTGTTGTGGAGGCTTGAAACAAGAACTTTGTTTTCATCTCAGATAACGACCTGATATTACTACTGGTGCTTGTTACTTATAGAGATGCTTTGAGGCAACACTTGTAGTTTTTGGCTAGGCCTTACAGTTTAGCTCATGAATTTTGCTGTTTTGTTTTAACTATAAATCTTATAAAGTGACAACTTTTTTATTCCAAACTTTAGTACAAACTCAAGGTTTCGCTTAACAGAGTACAAGCTACGAAATGCTTCTATCACTGATATTCTAACATCTTAGTAGAAACAATATAAAAGAGAACGAATGGAAGCTGAATCTCCAACACCAATGTCTGCAAAAACTCAAGATGAAAAGGAAAAAAAGAATGACTGAAGCTGCAAGTTTACTTAATGGCTAAACGAGAAACTCCAATCTCAGGATTCTTGTGTAGCGTCCACACGAATTCAGGTGTATCCATTCTCGGTCCTGCGACTGTTCTATATATGTATATCCTTTCAACTGGAGAGCTCTCAGGTCTTGTCTTTGGAGGATGTTCATCAATGACTTCAACATTAAGCCTTGGCATTTTCTGACTCAGAAGCTTGCAAGCGCCAAAACTTACAAAGCACGACGACATCCAAAGGGATCGCATGGTTTCTAGTTTGGCAGCGTTCTCTAGTAGTGCAGTGTCTCCAAAAGGGCAGTCTCTTATCTCAAGCTTCTTTAAACTCTCACAGCCTGACAACAAGTGATGGAGCATCAAATCACTGTCGCCTGCGAATGCTATGGATAGCATCCTAACCTTCTTGGCATGTTTCCCAATGTATTTAAAGGCCTTGTCAGAGAGGAGACCAGAGACGGAGAGCCGTCGAAGATCCTTGCATCCCTCAGCTATGGCTTTGAATCCTTTATCAAGTGGCTCATTTGTTTTGTAATCAGGAGCGAATGGCTCTATCACGCAGAGACGGAAGCACTTCAGATTTGGACGTTTTCTTGCTATAGTAATCAAAGCTGCGTTTGTGAACTGGACACAGAAGTAAAGAACAGACTCAAGCTTCCGACAGCCTTTAGAGACATAGACCAGGCCTTGCTCCGTCACAGGTATGTTGGTTGCATCAAGATCTGGCTCTGATGGAAACACCCTCAGTTCTCGCAGTTCCTTACAATATGTGGCAACAGCTTCAAGACCTTTGTCCTCTATCAAGTCCATCACCTGCAAAAGATGACTCATTAGTAAGAACCAAGATATATAGATGGGATACTCAAATAAAAAAGTCTTGAAAAATGCATATACTCACCCATAGCTTCTGCAGTTTCGAGCATCGCCTAAGAAGCTCAACAAGATCAGGCATTCGGACAGTAGCATAGCTCAAGTTCAACGAGATAAGTCCAGGACATACAGAATAAAGAGCTGGAAGATATTCAGGGAGAACATCCCAAAGACCAGATAAACTCTGAAGTTGCTTACAGTTTGAAAAAGCTTTTGACAACTTTGAAAACGCTTCTGGTTTCAATTCAGCTGCGAAAGAACCTGTGCCGAGCTCAGTCAGCTGTGGAGCACGACTAAGGATGCTAACGAGTCCATCAAGAGTCACAGCTGGATTCAACTTCAGAGACTTCAGGTTAGGAGATCTGCTCACGAGACGCTCTAAGTCCGAGATTTTAACCTCAGAGTCTAAACAAGAGAAGTCAAGAGAGACCAGAGAAGTTGAAGTCTTTGGGAAATAACTAAGCCAATCTCCTCCTAGATCTTCAACGATGCACTCTCGTAGCTCCAACACTCTCAAGTTTCTGTTTTGTAAATCAGAAAACAACAAAAACAAAGAAAGTTACTATGAGGTGTAACTTATAAAAACAGAGTATTTTATGTTTCTTTGCTAGAACCGAACCTGCAAGTAGATGCAATAGCAGCGATACCATCAGTGGAGAAACCTTCACAAGAAGTCAGCACAAGGACTTTAAAATCCTTAAACGAAGCAGCAATCTTTTCTAAGCACTCATCAGTCACCACCATTCTCTTCAATCTTATCTCTTCAAGGGACGGGCTTTTCGCCGCCAGGGCATCAACCCATGGACAAGCATAACCACCCCAACCGTCCGGAACCAAATTATAGTCGGCGAAGTGTGGCTTCCCTTTCAAAGTCAGAGATCTCATCTCCGGGAACCGTCGTGCAACAGCAGCAGGACTCACCGCGTAACAGTTTCCGACAAAGACTCGCTTCCTAGTCTTCCGCTCTGTTTCGAACCATGACTTGCAGACCAGAGAAACAGAGTTCCGGTCCTCGTTGGAATCAATGAAGGAGAGGATATGTTCAAGAACCTTAGATGGTAATCGGAGAGCCATCAGAACAGAGGAGGAAAGGAAAGAAATGGAAAAAAAAAAAAAGTTTGAGATTTGATTCACTACGAGTGATCTAAAACGAAAGAATGAAGCTTTTGATATATATAAACTGTGCAAGTGGAAGACAAGAGTATGACAAGACAAGAGAATCGAAGGAGACAATGTCCATGTGAGACCATTAATAAAGTTGAGCTTGCACCCATGTGAGCCTACTGTGTAGCTCACTAATATAAATTAGTTGCCTTAATCATAATTAGATTACTGATCAATCCACATGTAGTCTGTGTGATACAATTCATGGATCTAATCATTTATGGAATACACAGTTCACACATGATGTCAGATTGGTTAGTCTTACAGTAATAATATATTTAATTTAGATGCTCTCTACTATAAAACGATACTCTCTGTTTATTTTATCAACTTTATCATAGTGCTTTTTCACGAATCAAACTGAACCCCAATCTCTTACAAGTATCAGTACATAACATAAGTGGATCACACCAGTGTTACCATCTCTTACTACCAATTTCTACAATAGTTAATGGCTGTATAAAAATCATTTTACCGGTTTATAATGCATCATCAAAAGATCGAGACAAGATGGTGCAATGGGTTGGTGCCAGAAACCAAAGCATAAGGTATTATTTACAGATGGGTAGTGTTTTTCAAGCGATTTTGACAACAGCTGTGCAGGAACAATCTCTGTTTGACCTTTGCTCCAACCTCTAAAGTGGAAGCTGTATAAAGATTAGAAAATTCCTAATCACATTTGAAGAAGTTGCTAAAGTTGTACTTTCGAGAAGGAAATATGATATAGTAAAACCGATAGAGTAGCAATGAAGTTTACATCCAAGTTTAAATTATGTCCCTAAGCTTTCTTTCTAGTGTCGGGATTGGTTAGATTCTTATGTGATGGTGAAAAGCCATAATTGTAAAGGATATTTAGGTTAATGAAAAGTTAAATGAAAAACACTAGAAGAAAAAATTAAATTCAGAACTAGCAATCTTCTTGTCTTATTTGCACGTGTCAGGTATTGAACACATCCAACAAGAGAAAGATGTGTCTGAAGCTCCCTCGCTCGCATGGCGAATCCTATAGATCATGAATTCGTTTAGCCAATCTCACTGAACTCTACAAAAACGCTGTCGTTTTGTGTGGTATTCTAATTTCAATCAGCAATGCTGATGAAAGGTCTTCACTTGTTGTCTTCCTCAACCCTCCACCGCTTTGCTTCTCGCACCATCGCGTCTTTGTCTTCTTTACCCAGAAGAAGAAATCGCGTGCGTACTCAGAATCCTCTGTTTTATTGTCCTTTCCCGCCGATTCTCTATAAACCCTTTTCCTCAGGCAAGGTCTTAGCCATGGCGGAAGAGACTTCTTCTTCGACCTCGTCAACATCTCAAAAACATACCAACCGTTTAGCCACCGAACACAGTCCTTATCTTCTTCAACACGCTCATAATCCGGTACTTAATTTGCACACTTCATTTCTCTTCTACAAAGTGTTCATCTTTTCTAATATTCACACAAGCTCCTCTAGATAAAGAGAACACCTTTGGTTTCAATTAAAACATCTTCAGTTTCATTTAGGGAGCTTTGTTGCAATTAGTTAAAGTCATAACGGGTTTAGATTGTAGATAATTTGGTTCTTAGCTCAAAAGCATCGAACTTTTTATTTTCTGGATTGATTTCATGGTTTGGCATCATGGTCTATGTGAAAAGGTTGATTGGTATCCATGGGGAGAAGAAGCTTTTGAAGAAGCAAAGAAGAGAGACGTGCCCATCTTCTTATCAAGTTATTTACTTTATCCTCTATAATCTATTATTCGTTTTAATTGCTGCTGGATTAGATGCCTTATTTGCTTTAGTTATATGAGACTAATTTGTCTCCCTTTTGTTTTCAAAATTCTTTCATTTGGAATCTTGAAGTTGGATACAGCACCTGTCACTGGTGAGACTACGATTTTTTTTTTTTGGATTTTGAGTTTGACATCTTCTTTTACTGAGTTGAAGGATTAAGACTTTAAGAGTATGAATCATACTGTTTAAAGGACAGACATAGTTTAGATGATCAATAGTGATTCATACTGTATGAATGAGATATAGTAAACAACTCTGGATTTATTAGTATTACTGTTCTTTCCTTGTAGATGTAATCCTAAATTTAAGGATTGTGTAAAAATAAAAGTTGAGAAAACTGTAGTCTAAGAACTCACGTTCTTGTCTGGGATGTAGAGATGCAGTTTAAGTTTATCTTCCTATTTGGGAACGTATGTTTCAGTACCATTTAACCTTTTTTTTCAGGTGCCATGTCATGGAAGTTGAGTCATTTGAAGATGAAGAAGTGGCAAAACTCTTGAACAATTCGTTCGTTAGTATCAAGGTTAGAGTTTTAAGGCGGAAAATTGTCTTCTGGCTGTGGATTATAAAATGACGTTTTGAGGCACAATCTTTGAGCTGATTGTTGTTAAAACGCTTTGCCAACTTCTTGTTTAACATGTCTGTGCAACAGGTTGATCGAGAGGAGCGGCCTGATGTCGATAAGGTATGGTACTGTCTGCAGCCACAAGTCATATACTAACTCACTAACTGTCTTGAATAAACTCTTATGAAATTCAAAATAGCATTCATCTCTCTGAAGTGATTGCTTAGTCTCAGAGATATCTTTTCCATTTCGTTCAATCATTTTGTGGGTAACGAATATATGTGTGTTGGGTTAACTTTAGTGAGAGATGCAAAACCATTGTAAACTTGTGCTGAATTAGTTCGAGCTGTATCAATTTTTATGTAGGTAAATCTTGGCTACGTTCATGGACTTGACGTAGATGCTTTGGTTTGGCACTTTCAGGTGTATATGTCATTCGTCCAGGCTCTGTATGGTGGAGGAGGGTGGCCACTGTCTGTCTTCCTTTCACCTGATTTAAAGCCGTTAATGGGTGGAACCTATTTTCCTCCAAATGACAATTATGGACGACCAGGATTCAAGACCCTCCTTAAGTAAGGAAACCCCTTCTCTCTTATTATACACTAGCATTTGAGGCTCATAATGGTGCAATTGGTTTGTAAATAATAGAATATGTATGTCGAAAAAGGGGCTCTTGATGAAGACTATAGTCGATTTGTTAATATGTTTCTTTGGGTTTGGTTCAGGAAGGTGAAAGATGCTTGGGACAGTAAGAGGGATACACTTGTGAAGAGTGGCACTTATGCTATAGAAGAACTGTCAAAAGCTTTATCTGCAAATGCTGGAGCCGATAAATTGTCAGATGGGGTTTCTCGGGAGGCTGTGAGTATATGTGCAAAACAAGTATGATTCGACTCTATTGTACTCTAGAAATATATCTGTTTGACACATCAACATGAAAAGGTCTTCTAACATTAAGTGTTTGTGTGCAAGCTTTCTCGGAGCTATGATTCGGAATACGGTGGGTTTGGATCTGCACCAAAGTTCCCGAGGCCTGTTGAGATCCAGCTGATGCTTTATCATTCCAAAAAGTTGAAGGAATCAGGGAAAACGAGTGAGGCTGATGAAGACCAAAGTATGATTTTATTCAGCTTGCAAGGCATGGCAAATGGAGGGATGCATGATCACATTGGAGGCGGGTTTCATAGGTACAGTGTTGATGAATGTTGGCATGGTGAGACTTCAAACAGTATCATGTAAGCAGATGATTTTTCTATTCTTTTATTGAATTTGAAGCATTTTGCTTGCTATTTTCTGGTGCAGTTCCACATTTTGAGAAAATGCTATATGATCAAGGACAACTAGCCAACGTCTACCTTGATGGTTTTATCATTACCAAGGATGTTATGTATTCTTATGTGGCAAGAGACATCCTTGATTATCTGAGGAGAGACATGATTGCACCTGAAGGTGGAATATTCTCAGCTGAAGATGCTGATAGCTATGAATTCGAGGGGGCAAAGGGAAAGAAAGAAGGAGCTTTCTATATATGGACCAGCGATGAGGTTCTTTTCTCTGATGTATTCATCAGCTGAATGAGTTTACCCCCTGTATACTGACATTTCTTTTCTTGTTTTGTGTGTTTTATTTCAAGATTGATGAAGTACTTGGGGAGAATGCTGATCTTTTCAAGGAGCACTATTATGTTAAGAAATCAGGTAATTGCGATCTTTCTAGCAGGAGCGACCCACACAATGAATTCGCTGGGAGGAACGTGCTGATCGAAAGAAATGAGCTGTCTGCCATGGCATCAAAGTTTAGCCTCTCCACTGAGAAGTATCAGGAGATTTTGGGTGAATGCCGAAGAAAGCTTTTCGATGTCAGATTGAAGCGACCTAAGCCGCATCTAGATGACAAGGTATGAATCCACATCGAAATCGTTTGTTGTCTTCTTCTACTGTTTCTTCAGTTTTGTTTACATGCTTAATATTTTTCGTTAGATAATCGTGTCGTGGAATGGGCTTGTTATCTCGTCTTTCGCACGAGCTTCCAAGATTCTCAAGGCAGAGCCTGAGGGCACCAAATACTGTTTCCCTGTGGTGAATAGTCAGGTAATGAATGCTACACCCCTCCCTTTGTTGTCTTTCTTTTTACGGTTGATTTTCCTTATTCAGATTCTCATTTACAGCCAGAGGATTACTTAGAAGTTGCAGAGAAAGCAGCTTTGTTTATCAGAGGGAATCTCTATGATGAGCAATCTCGCAGATTACAACACAGTTACAGACAGGGACCATCCAAAGCTCCTGCCTTCTTAGACGATTATGCTTTCTTGATCTCTGGTCTGCTTGATCTTTATGAGAATGGAGGTGGAGTCTCATGGCTTAAATGGGCGATTGAACTTCAAGAAACCCAGGCAAGCGAGATCCTTACTAGCTCAATTTGTTAACCTTTTTTATTCATTTTGGCTATAACTGTGAAATACATCGTAGGATGAGTTATATCTCGACCGAGAAGGAGGAGCATACTTCAATACTCAAGGACAAGACCCATCAGTTCTTCTCCGTGTAAAAGAAGATCATGACGGTGCAGAACCTTCTGGGAACTCTGTTTCTGCTATTAACCTTGTGAGATTAGCTTCCATAGTCGCCGGAGAAAAAGCTGAGTCCTACCTAAACACCGCACAGCGTCTCCTGGTAAACAAACAAACAACTAACTCCAATTTCTATTCATTGTTACACATCAAGACTCTTTAACCATAATGCCTCTCTTTATTGTTGTTTTTTGCAGGCAGTCTTTGAGTTGAGGTTAAGAGAACTAGCTGTGGCAGTGCCGTTAATGTGCTGCGCTGCAGATATGATCTCTGTTCCATCGAGGAAACAGGTTGTATTGGTCGGTTCTAAGTCTTCTGCAGAGCTTAACAACATGCTTTCAGCAGCACACTCAGTCTACGATCCTAATAAAACGGTAAGGGCGCAAAATAATCCAATTTTCCAGATTTAAGATTTGTGATATTTGGCTGTTTCACTGGGCAGGTGATTCACATAGATCCTTCGAGTTGTGATGAAATGGAGTTTTGGGAAGAGCATAACAGTAATGTAGCTGGGATGGCGAAGAAGAACAGAAACTCAGAGAAAGTGGTGGCTCTGGTTTGTCAACACTTTACCTGTAGTCCTCCTGTCTTTGACTCTTCTGCTCTCACTCGTTTACTCTCCAAGTAATAACAAGAGGTTCCATGTTTAATTGTTGCTTGTGCTGTAAGAAACAAGTTCAACGTTTTCTGAGTTCATAAATAAAAGATAGAACAAAGACGAAGACTAAATTGTTGGTTTAAACTAAACCCGAAATAACCGGTTTTGGTATAAAAAAATTAGAGTTGGATAATTCCTTATCATCATCATCATCTATCTTCACTCTTCAGCAAAGGTGAAAACTTGGATTCGCTAGATCGCCAAAAAATGGCGTCTCACTCTTCGACTCTTTTCGCTTCTCCTTCTTCCTTCAATCTCTCATCCTCTCATCGTCTCAATCCTTCTACGAAATACGTCAATCTCCACTTTCCTCGTCCCATAAAGAGACTACATTTCGATTTACGATGTTCTGTCGCAATTGAGAAAGAAGTTCCCGAAACCGAAAGGCCTTTCACTTTCCTTAGAGACTCTGATGGTGGTACTCAATCTTCTTCTTCTTCGGTTAGGGCTCGTTTCGAGACAATGATAAGAACTGCACAAGATAAAGTCTGTGAAGCCATTGAAACAGTTGAAGGAGGTCCTAAATTCAAGGAAGATGTTTGGTCTCGACCCGGTGGAGGCGGCGGAATCAGCCGTGTTTTGCAAGATGGAAATGTATGGGAGAAAGCTGGAGTTAATGTCTCTGTGGTTTATGGTGTTATGCCTCCTGAAGCTTATAGAGCTGCTAAAGCCGCCACGTCTGAGCAAAAACCAGGTCCCATTCCGTTCTTTGCTGCCGGAATCAGCTCGGTACCTTCTCCCTCTGTCTCACATTTGTTGACATTGTTGTTGAACTGGTCTTTGAATTCTTCGATGGAGCTTGATCGCACATTCATGTCATATTCCAGGTTTTGCATCCTAAGAACCCTTTTGCTCCGACTCTGCATTTCAATTACCGGTATTTCGAGACCGATGCTCCAAAGGGTAAAGCTTCATTTCTCTTTGAGAGTTGCAAAGTTTCAGTTTTTTTGGTTGGATGAAGCAGTTGATTGCCTTATTGTCACGCGTAGATGTTCCTGGAGCTCCGAGGCAATGGTGGTTTGGTGGTGGGACTGATCTCACACCTGCGTACATCTTTGAAGAGGACGTCAAGCACTTTCATTCGGTCTATAAACCTTATCCCCTTTTCTATAAGTTCGAAGGTGTTTGATTATGGAGTTGCTAATTAAAGTATCTTTCTTTGTGTAGGTTCAAAAACAAGCATGTGATAAATTCGATCCGTCCTTCTACCCTCGGTTCAAGAAATGGTGTGATGACTACTTTTACATTAAGGTTTGAAGTTGTTTTAATGTCATTCCAAAATTGTCATGTGAGATCTTAGCACTTGGTGAAAATTAAGACCTTAGCTGTAAAGTTATGTACTGGTAGGGATAGCTTTAGAGCCTCTTGGTTTGGTGAGGTTGATATTGCAGTGATAAGTTGTTGCCTATTGTTTCAAAACACTAAAAACTTAATGGTCTTGCCTGCAGCACCGGGATGAGAGGAGAGGACTTGGAGGGATATTTTTTGATGATTTGAATGACTATGATCAGGAGATGCTTCTGTCATTTGCCACTGGTAGTGACCAAGATAAAGCTTGTGACATCTTGTTCTTAGAAACTTCCTAGTTGGCTAATTTGAATATTGAGGTAATTTTTGCAGAATGTGCAAGCTCAGTGATACCAGCATATATACCCATAATAGAGAAGCGTAAAGACACACCATTCAACGAGCAGCATAAGGCGTGGCAACAGTTACGAAGGGGGAGATATGTTGAATTCAACTTGGTAACTGGCTACTACTGGCTTGTTTTTCTTTCTGTTTATAAATCTCTTCGGTCGATTGTTGAAGCCTTGTCTCATTTTTGTTACTGATGGTAAAAATAAAGGTTTATGATCGCGGAACAACATTTGGTCTGAAGACAGGAGGGCGAATAGAGAGTATTCTTGTCTCTCTTCCGCTATCTGCAAGATGGGAATATGACCATGTAAAGTTCCTTATAATGTTATCATGTTATCCAAGTCAAGAAACCAAGTACTGATGGTTTGTTGTGGATGCAGAAACCAGAAGAAGGAACCGAGGAATGGAAGCTATTGGATGCTTGCATCAATCCAAAAGAGTGGCTTTAGCTGATTAAAGTGTGGTTAATTCCCCATTAGCTCTTTTATTAATTTTGTCTTTAGAGCCTTGAAAGGGTAAGAGTCTGATGAAGCGTTAGTGCGAAAGAGAATGAGTAATTTGGCGTCATCTCATCATGAGTTTTACTGACAAACGAAGGTAATGATGGTGATGATGGAGTTGGAGTATATAGTACCAATCGTGATGATCATGATAAAAAGCACTAGTACTAGTAACCTTTAACAAAAAAAAATTACTGACAAGAGTTAAAAAACGCATGAGTCTGAAATAAGAGCCGTTGGCTCAAAGAGCCGAGCCTCTCGATGCACGCACGCACGCGCGTGATTATACGTGAAGCTACCTACTTGCTCGGTTACATGTTAACGAGGAGGAACAAAAACAACTTATGGGGTCTTGTGTGATAACATTGAATCTGATGATTTGGTTTTATTTTAGTAAGAAAACGATTCTCAAGTTTCAACCAATGGGGTCTTGTGTTAGGTGTTGGATTAAGTAAACGTCACTGTCTCTCATTTGTCCTAATCCAAGAAACGCCCGTGATTTTCAAACCCTCCCAAGAAAACGCCGTCGTTTTCTATGTCCCCGATGGCGACAAAGAAACAACTTAGTCCCCGGATATACACACACATACAAGTGATACAACGAACACATAGTGCACTGTACTGCATACACTAGACACAACTTACAAGATATTTTTTCTGAATTGCTCAAACCAAAGCCAAAGAAGATATTTTTATTGTAGTATTACACAATTGACGTCACATCTGCCATATCTAATCCATGTCTGCAACACAAAAACAAAAACAAAAATTGAATTCTCCCAAAAAGTGAGGAGAGAGAGAGAGATAAAGACTGTGTACCAATCAATTTCTTTTGAGAGGCAGTAAAGATTTTTAAAATGTGAGACTCTCTCTCTCTCTCTGACACAAAGGAGCCAAATGCATTAGCTGGATCCAATCGAACGCAATGAAAACATCTTAGCTGTAAAAATGGTCCATCTCTCTCTCTCTCTCTCTTCTCTTTTCTCCTTCATTATTACACCAAAGAATCAATTTTTATTCACTTATCTCTCAAGAAAAGCAATAAAGTCTCTATTTTTGTGCTCAAAGAGAGGTTTTTTTTAGACAGAGAAGCATAAATTCTTGTCCTCTGTGTAGTACTAAAGTGGAGCCCCACTGAGTAAGAGTGATGCCTCTCACACAGCAACGGCTACATTTCCCAACTCCTTTTATCTCTCTATCTCTTGTTTTGAGTGATTTTTATTTTTATTTTTTCATCTTTACGAAGAAGATGGGCTTTTTTGTCCACTTATTACTGTCCTCGATCACACGTCGAATCCAACGTGGCATCTCTGTCCATTGTATGCCAGCTCACTCACACTCACTCACTCTCCTCCCGCCTCTATAAAGCCTTTACCTCTCTCTCTCGTCTCCTTCATTGCGTCTTGTGTTTGTGTGTGAGACTGTACAAGAGCGAAGATTTGATTGAGAAAGAGAGAGAATTAAAAAAAAAAACAATGGTTGGTATGGATTGGTTCAAGTGTATGATGATAATGATGATGGTGTGGGTTCTCTCTTGTGATGAAGCTGTTTCTGGAGCTAAGTTCGAGGAGCTTTACCGCTCAAGCTGGGCTATGGATCATTGTGTCAACGAAGGCGAAGTCACCAAACTCAAGCTTGACAATTACTCTGGTAACATATATAATAAACAAGCCCATCTATGTTTTGCTTTTGCTCTGTTTTTGTGGGTTCATAGAGATTGATGAGGTTTGGTTGATTTTTTGCAGGAGCTGGGTTTGAATCTAGAAGCAAATACTTGTTTGGTAAAGTCTCTATCCAGATTAAGCTCGTCGAAGGTGACTCTGCTGGAACCGTCACTGCTTTCTACGTACGGAACAAACCCTTCTATTGCTCTATTGCTCTGTATTTGGTCTTAGATTGATTACTGTGTCTCAAATCTTGTACTGTTACATTGTTTTCAGATGTCTTCCGATGGTCCGAACCACAACGAATTCGACTTTGAGTTCTTGGGAAACACCACCGGTGAGCCTTATATAGTCCAGACCAATGTCTATGTGAATGGAGTAGGAAACAGGGAACAAAGACTCGGTCTTTGGTTCGATCCCACCACCGAGTTTCACACATACTCAATCCTCTGGAGCAAACGCAGTGTTGTGTAAGCTCTTTTAAACCAAAGTCTCTACCTTTCTAATCAATGATGAGACTATGCACCCGTTCTAACGATTCTTTTTTAATTGCAAAAACAGATTCATGGTAGATGAAACTCCAATCAGAGTCCACAAGAATCTTGAAGATAAAGGTATCCCCTTTGCTAAAGATCAAGCAATGGGAGTGTACAGCTCGATTTGGAATGCAGACGATTGGGCTACTCAAGGAGGTCTTGTTAAAACTGACTGGAGTCACGCTCCATTCGTTGCTTCTTACAAGGAATTCCAAATCGATGCTTGTGAGATTCCGACAACTTCTGATCTAAGCAAGTGCAACGGAGACCAGAAGTTTTGGTGGGATGAGCCAACTGTGTCTGAGCTAAGCCTTCATCAGAATCATCAGCTTATTTGGGTTCGAGCTAATCATATGATTTATGATTACTGCTTTGATGCTACTAGGTTCCCTGTTACTCCTCTTGAGTGCCAACACCATCGTCATTTGTAGTTGTAGTCAAGAAAATTGGATCAAGAGAACTATGTGGCTCTTTGATGATTCTGTTTTATGTATAAATAATCAATTTTCTATTGATTTCGAAGGATTTTTAATTTTGGTCTTTTTAACAGCACATGCGATATTTGTGGAAACAAACTCGAACGCACTTATCGTTATCATGACTTTAAGGGTTTGTTATGAATGTTTCAAACCCTAATTTCGAACCATATGAAACAAAAAAAAGGCATAAGCTTTGATTAAGGATCACTCTTTTAACAATGGAGACAAGATCTGTGAAACGGAAGAAGAAGAAGAAGAGAGAAGAAGCAAATGGGTTTTTTGTACAAGAGATTATCAATGTAGATAGAATCAGTGACCTTCCTGACTCTCTTCTACATCAGATTCTGCTTTTACTTCCTCTTAAATCCGCAGCCAGGACAAGCTCACTTTCGAAAAGATGGAGATCTCTCTTTCTCTCATTGCCTGATCTTGATTTCACCTCCATTGATGACCTTCACAAACCAAAATCTTTCTCTTCAGACTCCATTTACAAAGTGCTTTCTCTTCGTAATCACCGTGACTCCAACAATCTTAGATCACTTCGGTTTCGCGCTACCATCACATTCACAAGTCTCAATTCCTTGATTCGTTTAGCTGTTACGCATCAGGTTCAAGATCTTGACATTGAAGTCACTACAAAAGACTACTTTAACTTCCCTCGTTGGATTGTGACCTCTCAAAATCTAAGAGCTTTGAAGCTTAAATCATCTTACCCTGGTTTTAGATTGCCTACATCATCATCAATCCTTGGAGGGTTTCAAAGACTTACTTCACTCTCTTTATCTCTTGTGATTCTAGACAACCAACCTTGTCTCTCAGAATTCTTCTCTGATCCAAGCTTTCCTCTTCTAGAAAAACTAACCCTAGAAAGTTGCGTTGGACTCAAGGAACTTAAGGTAAGTTGCCGTCTTCTCCAAGAGTTTTCTCTAAAGAACTCTTTACAGCTTGAGGGCTTAGAGGTTTCTGGTAGTCAGCTTCAAATACTAAAGGTTGTGAATTGCTTCCATTCATATTCAGAAAAGAGCTTTGTGAAGCTTAACACACCGAATCTCAAAACTTTCCTCTGGAATTTAAACGCAGTCACTACTAGTGTTTATTTCTTGGATAAGTTAGTGTGTCTAAGAAAAGCTTTCGTTAAAGTGTTTTGGCTTCATCAACATCTCAATTCACAGACACAGAGCTTGTTCACTCTCTTGTCAGGCCTTTGTAATTCCTATAAACTACAACTTGGAAACCAATCCGTGGAGGTATATATAAATACACACTAGCACATACTTACACCTTCTTCTTCTGCACTTTTCTCTTTGTTTCACAGTTTTACTACTGTTGTGACAGATTTTGTCAAGCAAGAAGGGACTATTAAAGAATCATCTTCAACCGTTTCAAAACATGAGATGTTTGGAACTGCAAACCCATTTCAACAGACACAATGTTCAAACACTGTCATATCTGTTCAAGAGCTGTCCGTTGTTAAACATACTTATTCTCAAAATCATTAACGATCAAACAAGTGAAAGAATGGTAAGTTTTGAAAGAAAGAAAGCTTATTTTAGTCTTTCTCGGTTTTAAACTGAATTGTCTCTGATGTTGCTTATGTCTTCAGCAATGGAACAAAGATTTGTGGGATATATGTAACTCAAAGATTCAGTACTGGGAGTCACAAACCTATGAATTGGAATCTTTCTTGAACCACTTGGAATTTGTGGAGATTCACGGATTCTTAGAGTGCGAGAACGAAATGAGCCTCGCAATCTTTCTGCTGAGACATGGAAAGGCTTTGATCAAGATGACTCTTCGATCTAGTTTCCTCTGTAGAGACTCTCTCCGGAGACAAATGATAAGGTCACAGCTGACAGGATTTTCCAAGGCTTCTTCTAAAGCCAAAATCTCATTCCATTGAAAGTTTCAGCATAATCTCTGTTTCAGGACTCAGGTCATTAGCTATTACAGTTTTTTTTTTCTATTGAAATCTTATGCTTATTGACTATAAATACAAAAAAGGTAGCTACTGGCTCAAATAAATGTTCAGAGCTATTATTATCTTCCATCTTCAAGAGTTGTGGTCAGTTCAGTTTCAGAGAAAGTTTCTGGTTTGGTAGATGAAGAAGCTTTGCTTGATGAAGGGCAACGTCTAAGGACAAAAGCCGGTTGTCTTGGATTTGGAAGAGGAGCAGCTTCGCTGCTTCCAAGCATTGAAAACAACATTTGACATTGTAGGACGAATCACTAGGATCTTCTTGTACACAAAGGAGTCCTACGTTCAAGCATTTCACGGTTTCGCACGTTTCTTGTAAAGCCTGATCCAATAACTCAATCCATCTTCCCCCTTTCTAGAGATCCCACGCCTGCACATTTATATATGTGTTTCTCGGTGAAGTTTACAAATAAGTAATGTACATAAACAAATTAGATAAGCCTAAGATCCCTCACATGGCCAAGAAGGCTTAAGGATTTCTCAGGTTCATAAAATCCGGTGTTACGCTTCCCGCTGATAGTTTCAATCATAACGACGCCGAAACTAAATACATCTGATTTGAATGAAAAAGACCTTCTAGAGAGCATACTCTGGAGACATGCATCCACTGCGATACAAATGGAATGCTAAGGCAAATCGAAGTATTAGCGTCCAAATGTTGTACTTCCCCGTGAGATGAAAAGGTCAAGTTAGCTTTAAATCTGGAATTCTGCTCATCTGATTTTCGGCTGTGGAGTTTTCTGACAATTTTTTTATTTTCACTAAGAATGTATGAGTATCCGGATTGATACTTGTAAGATTGTATGAGCTGTTAGATCCTATGAAAATGACTTGACCAGTCGACATATTCCAGTTGAAACTAAGGTAGTTACTGTCGCCACAACCAGATGCCGTGCTCAAAGGATACCTTATAATATTATTGCCGCGAGTCACTCAATCTCTGCTGGTCGAATATGCAGAATAACAGCAATTCAAAAGGATCCAGCTTTTTTTCGAAATATACGTATGCTAAGTATTGTTTTACATTGAGTGAGAAGGATAAAGTGGGCACCCAAACGTGAATTATTGTAAAAAGAGGACAATGGTGTTGAAGAAGTCAATCTTTTGTCTTTATTGGCACTTTTGAAAGAGTGGAGATTGTGACCCTGCCAACTTTCTTCCGGAACTTTTTGTAAGATTCGAGGAGTTTGACAAACACAGGCTCTTGTCTTCGAAAAAAACTGTATTGATCTAAAAAGCGTAAAAGGTAGCTTCAGCTCTGATTAAACAAAGAGAGTTGTAAGTTTGTAACAATGTCACTATGAAACACTACTGTTCAAAGTAGATTCACAAACATCAATCGGGTATCAACACTGAAACAAGTTTCTCTAGTGCCTTGTTTGTTTATTCCTTTGGATGTTTCATGAAATCCATTCGTTCACAGATATTGTGTATAACCTTCTCCTTTACGAGAGCTGGATTGGTTCACCACATAGATTCTCTAACTCCTCTTCCAAGAGTTTATGCAACTTTGCTTCAGTTCGCCGGTAAATCCACGCATTAGCATCACGGTCCCAGTCGAATCTAGACGGGCCACTGCACAGAAACAATACAAAAACAAGGAAGAATGAAGATTAACATCAATGTGAATATAAGATGTGGAAGCACAAAGCCAAGAGCAACAATATAAAGTCGTATAAACGGTTTCATCTCTGATCTCCCACAGATTATGAATACAATAACCAGAAGATACAACAAGATGATCCAGATACAAGTAGTCGATTTAGGCATCTAAAATTAGCAACTTTCAAGAGGAAAGCAAGAATCTTTACCTCACGGGTGAAGACATCCAGATTTGACGATTTGGAGTTTGCTTATTCAGCACATATGTGCCTAACGATCCAAGCTTAAGGGTGAGAACTTCATTCTGTTGGAAAACATCAAAAGAACTGACTTAAATAAGCAAACACGGATTTCGAAACAGAGGAACAAGATTTTCAAATACTAAAAAGAGTTAATCTTTACCCCGTAATCTATGTCGAAACCATCAATCTGGACAGTATCACCATAGTCCTGAAGATATCAAGTATGTTGTTTTAGTAAGACATTGTAAATTCGAAAGTAGGAAAACGAAGATCCCTAGATAGAGAAAAAAAAAGGCTGCAGCTTTAAGTACCTCAATTTTCCCAAGAAGGTCATTTATAGTGAAGTTGGCTAATTTGTGAAACTCATCCTCCTGCAAAACCGAACTGTTTCTTCTTCCCGTTTGTTCAAAAAATTTCATGAAAAATTAAACGAAATCAGATACAACAAATGAGATCAACTGATGAGTAAAGTACCTGTAATCGACGGAAGCAGGACCTTGAGAAGAGAAGCTTCTGGTAGTTAAAGTTTCATGGCGGATTCGAGATCCTATTCGCCGGAAGGAATCCAACGGTTCTAAGGAATCCTGAATCAAATTGCTTGAGTATCTTACGCCATTGCTACGGAGAAGGGTTGGAGAAAGCTTGAGAAACCTCGGCAATTTTCGTAGAAACCTTGAAGCTGTAGCCATGGCCGCTTCTGTCTCACAAGAAAAAAAAAACAAATCGAACCCTCTCTTTTCTTGTTCTGTGTTCTTCCTGGTCCAATTTTAGGCCCATTAGTAGGCCCAAACGTAGGTCTACTCTACCCGTTTCAAGTCGTTCCGATCTTCCGGTTTACTATAACCAGACCGGTTCTCAAAGATAACCGAACCGGTTCTCAAAGAGATTTGTTTGCGAAGAAAAGTTTCCTTCTTCCCCTCGAATGAGAAAATTAGAAATTTGAAGAAAGAAAAACAAAAATCTGGTTTTTGAGGGCTGATTAGGTTTTTGTTTAATCTCTGGGAATTCTCAATTTGACTATGCACTCAGGTGAAAATTCATTTCTTCATCTCTTTCAATCGTTTATTTTTGTTTCCCACGAGTTTACGTGAGAGAATAGTTTTCTATGATCTCGAGTTCGTCGAGTTACAATGCAGCTCCCGTTTTTGATAGTTTTAATTAGTGAAATTGATCCATGGCATTGGAAATTTTGAGCCTTTTTGGTTTGTTTTGATGATGTTCTAATTATCAAGCTAAGAAATTTCTAAGTTTTTGTTCATTTTGATTGGGTTTAGAGGTGTTTGGCTGATAATAGAAAGATCATAATTGCTGAAATTATACCCTTTTATGTGAAACTTGTGTAGATTTGTTACCTAAATTGCTGAATTACTGGGAACATTTCTAGAAACACAAAGCATTATTCTTGTCCATATTTTACATATCATGATTGTTTGATAGAGAAAAAGAGGTGTCCATGGTTCACAATTTTGTTCCTATGATTTTAATTTTTCTGTGCTATGTTTGATAGATTCAGGCGAGGCACCCACAGATGGCGATAAAGTCTCAGCAGAAAACAGCAAAAAACGGAAGCTTAAGACTCCTATCCAAGTTATGGCGCTGGAGAATTTCTACAATGGTAATTATGACTTTGTTATTTGCATGTGTTCCTTTATGCTAAGGTTGTATATGCGTTATAGGTGTGATTTCTTTTTTCTACAGAGCATAAGTATCCGACCGAAGAAATGAAGGGTAAGTTAGCAGAGGAAATAGGGTTAACCGAGAAGCAAGTTTCAGGTTGGTTCTGCCATAGAAGGTTAAAAGACAAACGTTCTGTAAAAGAAGATGGGAACACCATTGGGAGCCAAGATAGGTCGAGCGTTGTTCTTCAGGATCGTGGAAGCGGGCTTCGACAGGATTCATGTGGTAGCACTAAGCAAACAGATTATTGGAACCCGAAACCTAGGGAAGTTGAAAGTCAAAGGCTTTATGGGGGATCTTACATGGGGAATGTTGATGGTGAAGATAGTACATCTTCTGAACGTAGTTCATCATTACATAAGAATCTTGTCTCCATCAAAGATGGCATCCGGGATGTGGAAAGTTCTAGATATTTTACACACAATGACGTTATCGCGCATCCTCAGGTCATGAGAAGCTATGGGTATAATAAGCCTTCGGGATACTTGAAAGTGAAGAGAGAGAGTGAGAATGGTGCAATCACAGCCGTAAAGAGACAGTTAGGAAGACAATACCAAGAGGATGGTCCACCTCTGGGGGTTGAATTTGACCCTCTTCCACCTGGTGCATTTGAGCCTCAAACTAATGCAATAGTTCAAGGTGAGTCATGATTAAATTTTTTGACTTTACCTTAAATCTTCAGGTTAATGATGTTACAAGTATCGAGTAATTGGTTCAGAAAAAGCTAAAATCATCTTCTTCGTGTGTCAGATTGTGAATGCCTTTACCCATGTCCAGTGGAATTTGATTGCTTTTTCTATCAACTGTTTTGTCAGAGCCAATCTATGTTGGGAATCAAAGACGGCCTCACCCTCCACATTTACTTGGAATAAGGAAGAGTTTTAATCCTGGTCCTGTAAGTGAACTTTTAACAGCTTTCTTCCTATATATTAGATACCCATAGAGATAATAAACTTGAATCTTAATCTGCTAGCACATTCTCTGAGGTATTTATATTGTACTCTAATCCTTTTCTGTATGACTTTATAGAGCTATGAATTAACTCGTAAACTGAAGATGCATTCGCCAGATCCAGATCCAGATTCAGAGGAGGAGGAGGAGGATGATGATGACGACAACATGATGATCGGAATGGAGCCTGGTCTAAGAGATAGAAAGAATCTTGGGGAACCAAGATTGAAATCGCCTTCTCCCTGTTTCTATAATACTGCCCCCAACCACAAAACCTTTAAAGAGACATTCAAAGGCTCACCACGAAAAATCCCACTAACTATCAGCAAGAAGGGTCGAATAAGCTCCAAAAGTTGGGCTGAAGGTTCGAGAAGCAATCTGATTGCCAACTTCCGTAATCTCCCTGGAAGCAATATTGAAACCAATCAAACTCATAATTACGATAATAAGATATTCAATGGTGGACACAAGACCGGATATCTCAGCAAATCATCAAAGTTGTTGCCTCCAAGTAGAAGCCGATCCCCTGACTCAATAGATGGAGGTCCATCTTCTGTGATGGTAAAAGATTTGTCTAAAACTTCCATGTCTATAGGCTCCTTACATGCTCTTTTTATGGAAATATGAGTTGTGTTTTGGGTTATATTCTCTTTCTTTCAAAGGCGGAAAAGTATCACGACGAGAGGAATCAAACGAAAATGCATAGAGAGATGTTGCATTCGACTGATGAACCACCGGTGAGTGTGATGGTAAAGTATCTCAAAGATTTAAACATTGATGTAGTATTACCGAAGTATGAAGGCTCTTCCAAGTTCATGTTCTGACATTTAACACTTGTTAATAGGTAACCAAACAAGTGAAACATGGCTATCTTCAGCAAGCATCAGCATACAGCGAGATTCTGGAAAGGCAAGGCCAGATAAATCGGTTAGTAACCACTGTAAATGCATTTGCTGTCCCGAAAGAGAGATAAAATTGGCTTATTGAAGCATACTATATATTTTGTAGGTCTGGCGTGGAATTGGCCTCTAGTTTAAGTGGGGACGATGAGACAGACGAATCCAGCTCTTCTATGGATTGAGTTAAGGTACAAAAGGAAAATTAGGAGATTCCGGTTTGTATAGATATATGAAGAAACCGGTTTAGGATGTGAAAAAACGTTACATGGTGTTGTAATTGGTAAATGCTAGTTAGAGGTCCCTCTCTTCATTTTGGGACTTATAATATATTGTCCCCAAAGAGAGAGATGCAGTGTGACCAAGTATGATATGAGCAGATGATTGCAATGGCCCTTTTTTCCGAGTTTGACCGGATTGAGTTTGTGAATTATAAAATAAACAAAAGCAAGGCCCATTTAATATCAAAAGCTCAATTAGGCCCAAATTATATTAGTAAGCCGGTGTATGTAAAAGGCAATTTAAAAAAACAAAAAAAAATGAGTGACTAGGAAATTTCGTCACAGGAGAAAAAATCAGAGCCGTTGACTCGTATTTCGTAAACAAAAGTGTGTGGGTGGTACAATTTTGATTCGGCCAAAAAAGGTTTCTTTTAGGGTTAGCGTAGCTTTGCCTCAAAGTTTTAAAGATAATCTTTTTGGTTTCTCTGCAACTGATTTTGAATCTTTTCGCTTAATCAATCCTCTGGATTTTCAAATCCAATCCTTCTCCTATCTGGTGAGAATCTCTTTCTTCTTCTTTTTATCTCTCTCTCTATATATATTCCGATTCCACTGTTCTTCGATTCTGTGTGTGTTTCTGCGAGTTTTCGTGACGACGGTTTCGTGTCTGATGCTATTTTTATCACTCGTTCGTGTTTCTCGTTATTGCGAGGTTTTTTGTTTGTTCTGTGAACTTGTTGACCTTTATCTATCCGTAATTTCTTACAACGATTGCTGATTCGATTTTGTCGGTATGTCTTAACAAGCTGATCTCCATGGATATATGTTTTTTGTTTGCTCTATAACGTTTCGTTCGAACATCTTCTTTTGTAATCTGAATTGCAAAGATTGTTATTTTCCGGGCTTGGTGTTGAAAAAATTGTTGATTCTCTCTTGGTGATTCAACTGTTTTATCAGGTGACTTAACTAAATTTGGAATTAAAGGACTGGGCTTTCTCAAGCTCGAAACAATTTTTCTTCACTCTGGCCGCTTCTGCAAAGACGTGTGCTTCTCGCACCTCTGCGCAGGTGTGGGGTGGCCTTGAAGTGGTGACTTCACTCTCTCTTCCAAGGATTTCTCTAGCCTCAATCATTTGGAGGCTCCGTCGTGTTTCTGAGGGTCTTACCCTTGATTACGGCTAACGTTACTAACGCCCACATGAACCTCTTAAGCTTATAGCAACTTTCTCTATTCGTGCAAAAACAAAAAAACAAAAACGTAAATTGATCCTTCTTGTTTGTGGTTGTAAATTAAAGAACAGTTCTTTGTGGTTTGGTTTTTTGGTTTTCCTTTGTTGTTTTAACTGGTGATGTAGTTCGATGTTATTAAGTTTGACACAATGGTTAGGTTTTCATGCTTCAACGCTCACATCCACCGCCATAAACCTAAGGTAAGTTGTACCAATCATTGCATCTTTTGTTTGGAACGGTTGTTATACATTCTCAGCGTAAGATTGCTAATCTGTTCCTATGTTCTGGTGATGCAGAAATCTGTGGAAGGATTTTCAGAACAACTGATCAGAGAAGATGGGTCTAAATCGAAAGGATTGAGCTCAATCATATTTGGGAGAAATATTGCTTCTGCTAGTGAAATCAGCAAGCCAGCTTGCTCTGCCACTGTTGAGCGTGTATGGAAATCTGAGGAAATTAAGCCCAGTGGCATTCTTGAGCATGATATTGGAACAGATCAGGTGCGGCATCTCAAGAAAAGTCAATCCCATGGAAATGAACTATACTTGGATGGAAGGGCAGCCACAGAGAATGGAACAGACGATGGAACAGATCGGATTACTTCCCCAAATTCTCTTGAACAGTCTCATGAGGCAGGCAGCAGCAAGCTTGTAGAAGGAAGTCCTAATTTGTATGAGAAAGCTCCTCGAGCTTCAGTCTCTGCTTACCAGGGTTCAAATCAAGCACTCAATGGATCTATGTTCTCGGTTGGAGATCTTCATCATACTGATAAAGACAGCCGTCAGCTCGATGATAACTCCTTATATGGTGAACAGATGGACAACTCAAACAACCATACACCTCATGGTTCGCCTTTGATGGTGAGGTCGAACTCAATGCCTAATATTGCTGACTCTGCATCAGAGAAATCTTCACCTTTCAAATATTCTTCTCACCACTCTAGGTCCTCTGATGAACTTCGAGCTCTAGACATGCACCAAACAGATAAATCTGTTCATGAGACTGATGAAGAGGGTAAGCAAGAGCAAGATAATGATCGGGATTATGATATGCATAAATCTGGAGATAACAACAAGGAAAATCTCGGGGAAGATGGATATGATGATGCATATGATTATTCTTCTTTGGCAAAAGATTGGATAGTACCACCTACGGATGAGCGAAAATTAACGAAGTTCCTTGAAGGAGAAACATCAAAACAGCAAGAAGAACTTCCAGGAAAGGATTTTAAATTCAAGCGTATTGAGGATTGGGTCAATGACCTCCAGCATGTAAACTTGTTTGAGGAAGCCGATGAGATAACAGGGTATGATGATGAGTTGCCAAGAGAACCAGTCGTGTTGAATGAGTCAGCAACAACATCTGCTAAAGTAGATGCCATCAAGTTAACTCCTGGAATGGAAGCTGCGAAAAAGTATATATCCTCTCTAAGTGCTTCTGCAACCACAGCCCAGCTGGTTAGTCATGGTCTGGTTGTGATACCATTCCTCAGTGCATTTGTTGGTCTGAGAGTTCTCAATCTCTCAGGAAATGCAATAGGTAGCTATGTTTTCCCTTCTTGCTAATCTTCACACACTGATTGTTTTTGTTTCTTCTATTTTACTGGTCCTAATACATTTTTCCAGTTAGAATAACCGCTGGAGCTCTTCCTCGAGGACTACATGCTTTGAATTTGTCGAAGAACAGTATCTCGGTTATTGAGGGCCTACGTGAACTCACTCGGCTTCGAGTATTAGATTTGAGTTACAACCGAATACTGAGACTTGGTCATGGTATGGCCTGACCTTTGCTCATCTACATTCTCTAGTTATCTGTTTTTATATGAAAACCATGTTTGATGTATTTCACTTTTCTTTTTTTCTGGTTGATTTAGGTTTGGCTTCTTGTTCTTCTCTGAAAGAACTATACCTAGCTGGGAACAAAATCAGTGAAATTGAGGGTCTTCATCGTCTCTTGAAGTTGACGGTCTTGGATTTACGCTTCAATAAGTTTTCAACCACCAAATGTCTTGGTCAGCTTGCTGCAAATTACAGTTCTCTTCAGGCTATAAGCTTGGAAAGTAACCCTGCACAGAAGAATGTTGGTGAGGAACAGCTGAGAAAGTACCTTCTGGGGCTCCTGCCAAATTTGGTATACTATAACAGACAAGGCACTAAAGATGCTCGGCTGGGGACAAGCTCTCATCAGTTGGACCGAGGTCTGAGGTCAGAGCTCAAAAACTTACGAGAATTATCATGTTGCTATTGCTACTGGTGATAGATTGTCCAGTCTGAGGTCTGAGCTCTCTATGCGAAGAAGTCGAAGTGAAGGAACTCTCGGACCTATCTGATCACTTGGACCTATTTGGATCTCTCTCTTCAGTTGGCTGTAATTTCCTTTTCGAGGTAAATGATGAAGATGCTACATACTTTCTTCCCTTTATTCATCTTCATCTTTGTGTTTTGTTGTTGTGCATTATCAATTTTACATCAGAAGCTTTGATTCTTTCTACTAGCTTCTCAATAATGTCTGAAATTGGAAACTATGTTATACATTCTTTTCAGCACTGTCTGAGATAATATATTGCAAACAGATTTGAATCTCCTTGCCTGATTCCAATCCGATTTTCTATCCGGTTTTTGGTTCAATGTTGGGTTTGCTTAAACCAGATGGAACTTGGGTCTGACTGGTTATTTTGTATATCATAATAATGTTGGCCCATTATGATGAAAATGGGCCTAATATGGGTTAGTACTTAGAAGGGATTGGTTGATTAGTATTGCACTATTACATGTAGGAGGAGCAAAAAGCAATTGAATGATTTTGAATACTGAAAAAGTGGTCCAGACGGGGTATCATATTGCCTGCCTGCAACAGAGATTCTGGCAACTGGATCCATATAACTCGGATAACGAAGTCTCATAAGACAAAATCTTATTCCAGTGTAAATTGAATCCATTTTTTACTCGTGACCACATTATTCAATATAAGATTACACAGCCATAGGTTGGTTATATTATACTACTTCCACACAAGAACAATATTTATTGATTATTCCCTCCTTCCCAAGTGAAACGACTTTAACTCCACAACCCAAAACTGTAAATAATACAGAACATGATAGACTGGTAGGATAGGTAAGGATAGATAAATATTACAGCATTTTTTTTTTTTTGAATTTTGAGTTTTGTGTTGTGGTCCAAAGGAACAAGAAATGGAACAGAACACGAGGTTTCGGCTTTGATCATTCATCACTTCTCTCTTGTCTTCCATGAAGAGAATGGCTTATTATGAAGCAGAAGATGGATGCAGAAAGAGGAAAGAAGCAAGTGTCGTTTTCATAACGGGACCAGGAGTAGTTTTTTTAATTTATTAAGTAGATAATAAGTGATTGAATCATCTGGGGATTATGTTTGACCATAAACCTCCTTTTCTTTCAGCTTAACATCGACGAGTACTAGTCTTCCTCCTCTTTGGTGAAGAAGCTGTGATTGTGATGCTCTTATCGCTTTCACAGCAGCTTGAGAATTGCTGATCAAGCACATTTACTGCTGTCTCAGTGCTTCCTTCGTTTTCTTCCACTACTGTGTCTCTCTCTTGTATTCCTTTGTAACACTCCATTAACTCATCCTGCAATAACGATTTAATGCTCGCTCAGTATCGCGCTAGAAAAAAAAGCTAGAGTTTTACTTGTTCAAAAACTTTACCTTATTTACATATGTGCATTGGCAGATTCTGTTACTGAAACATGGAAACTGTAGAGGACAGAGCTCGAAAGAAGCAAAGAGAAGCGCGGCGCCTGCAACCACCGATGGTTTAAACTCGAGGAATCTGATATCTGCATTGTTTTTAAGACGCATTCAGTTTAAAGCATGAGAATGTGATTGTGATTGTTATTTATGAATGAAGAAAACATCAATTTGTTTACCATGTTGAAGATGAAAAGTAAGATCAATGGCTTGAGATTTGAGGGAATGTTTTAGTGCGAAAGAATCTTCTTTGAGCTCAAAGAGACTAATGAAAAAGGAGAAAAAGGAGAAAGGAGTAACAGAGCGCATTCTCCATTTAAGAGCTCCTAAAATCACATTCTCCATTCTCTCTATCATCTGAGCATCAAAGAACTCACCTTCCACCTGAAAGATCACACATTCTTCAATGTTTCAGACACTTAACAACACTTAAAAAAAAAACACGTTTCACAATGTAAAAGATTCAGTCTTTGCGTTACCGGAAGATGATGAGAAACAGACATCTCTGGCTTCCTCATTTTGGCAGACAAAGAGACACAAGAAAGAGAGATAAGCTTGAGAATCCATGGCTTTGGTTGCTGTTGAACAAAACAATAACAGATAAACATTTTAGACATATCTCAGATGAAACAAAAGACAGATTCTGTCGGAAGATTCTGTTTTTTTTTTTTTTTATTACCGGCATATCTTCACTAGACAAGAACCTGTCTAGATAATTCACAGCAAGATACGTCAGAGATGGGTCGTCGAATTTTCTTGAATACTGCGATTTTTCCAGTGACGAAAAATAAAGTTAATCAAGTTTTCTCCGATAACGATTCAGTATACTTAGTAAACAAAACCCAGAAAATTCATGAGTAAAATTTAGAGAATCGTGGTGTCGATTAGAGAGAAGGACCTGAAGGATTGAAGAAATGGCGTGGTGTCGATTAGAGAGAAGAAAAGCAGAGGACTTAAGGCTATGGAAGTAATGAGAAGAAGGCATGTGTTGAAACTCGACGAGGAAGAGGGAGTGTGGTGCAGTTTCATCGTCGTTGGAGTTATTGTTGTGTAGAGAAGAATGTGAGAGAGGATGTTCAAGATGAAACTCCATTAGATTTGATGATGATGATGATGATGAGACTCTCTAGCTTCCTGTCTTCTGAAGAAGAAGAGAGAGAGACATCAAAAGAGAGAAGTTGTCTTTATTGTGTGTGTGTGAGAGAAAGAGAAAGAGAGAATTGGTTTTGGTCTTTTGAGGGATTTTATTTATTTATTTATTATCACTTCGGGTAATTAACTTATGATACATGATTTATGATCTCTCTAATTATTAATTATTCGATTTTTTATCATTAATAGAGAGTTAGATTAATGAGAAGAATCTATCATTTGATAAATTAAATCTTTTTCAACTTAAAGTAGATTCTTCTTTTTTTAGTTCTTAAAATAAAACATTATCAAGCATTCTCTATTAGATTCTTTGTATTAATTAAATTTATCTGTTTTGCATTATAAATTTATAACCATAATTTATGTACTAAATTTATCAGTTTGCATTAAATATTTACATTGCAGTCCTTCACTAAGTAGTAGTAATAAAAAGTAGTCTTTATATTTACCCAATCTAATTTCCTAATTAAATTACTGTAAGTTTACATTTATATTGGTTAAAATAATTATGATAATGTCATTTATCCAATTATCCTCAGACCATAATGGTGTTATTACATGACGTGGTCATTACTCATTAGTAGAGAGCTTATGTGTAGTGTATAGTTTTTATTCAAAGAAAACCACATTAAAAAGATTCGTCACTTTGGAATCTCTTGTCCTAACAGTTAAAAACATTGATTAACTTTTGAAAAATCTTTTAAGTCTTTGTTTTGTTTTGTTTTGTTTATAATGTACATATATATAGTAGTATCATACATTTGTTAAATTAGGTTTGTGACAGCTTGGTTTCTTCCTTGTCCTCAAGTCTTTGTACTCACTCACCTTTTGTTAGGTTTTGAATTTCCCAACAATATACATTATTTATCGATTTCAATTTTGTAAGTCAATAAAGAAATAAAATTGATAAGTCAATGAACAAACTGCCATGTGAAAACGCCACTTGACCAACTCTTTTTTCTTTTCTTTTTTTTACTTTTTATCTTTTACTGTCAAAGCCCGACTGTCTAATTTGTTAGACGAGAAAACTATGAAAACATTAAGTATATATATAAATTTTTGAAAATTGTAGATGTGAACGAAATGAAAAAGAAAGCATTGACTTACCTAACAAACATTAGTTGTAAGGATATAGAAGAAAACATGTTGGTAATTGGTAAATGCATGGTAACGTAAGAAAGAAAAAACCCTTATATATTAGGTTTGGGTGTATTAGCTAGTACTAGTAAACAACAAAAAGTGACTGGATTATAATAACATAGTGTTAACATGAAAAGAGATTACATTTTAATTTTTCTTTCTTTTAACAACATGCATTTACAAATTTTTAAGTCCGGTTGATGATGGTACACTTGTAGTTTTAGCTTAGGAAACTGCAAATTAATAATTATTGAATGAGATTAGTGAAGATTCAAAGAGTATAACACCCAAATTCCTCAAGGGCCACCTATATATACTTTGAAGTACTTTAAAGGGAACTGATACTTCTTTGCTTTGTCTTTTTTATATATTTTCTTCTCACTTTCTTCCTTACATTAAACAATATTAATGACATTAAACAATAATACAAATGCAGCTTACAGTTTTAGTACCCTGCTGAAATGTACTTTGTTTCTGCAGTTGCAGAGTGTGTGTGGAATAGAGTGAGATTCAAAGACCAAATCATCATGACATTACGTTACAAAGTTTTCAATTGCATACGACTCTATATATAGTTATTCATTTAATATATCCATTTCGAGTAATACGTGTCGATTAATAATTAAGTTGAATATCATTGGAAACCCTTGTATAGATCAGAGAGATTAGATTAGCATTGACCGGTCATCTAATAACCACAAGGATTCATCATGATCAACGCATACGGAATTATATATACCACAAAGAAAAGTTTTAAATTAAGAAACCTTAATGACATATATATGTATATGTGTTGCACGAGTTTCTAATCTCTCTCTATTAGATACATATAGTTACCAAATGTATAAAGAAGAGAGGTGGTTTTTGTTTATTTGTAAACATGAAAAATTGAATCCGATGAGTTTTTTGTAAGTTCCCGTGGAATCCAAAGCCTTCGACATACATATTAGTAAAAGATTAAAATGTTGATAACGGTGCTTGCAAGTAACTGATGATACTAATAAATTTGTGAAATTGACTAATGGAGAGTGGGTTGGTAAATTCAAGATTATTAACAACTTTTGTCGTTAAACAACTTTGATTATATCTATTTTAGACATATTAATCCATGGCATATATATATATATATGTAGATTTTTCTCTAACTCTTGTATTAGTCAAGGTTTGCAATGTATATATATTTGTATGTAGTGTGAATAAATAAAGCATGGGAGGTGCTTTTTCTTTTAACTTACGTCCATATAATAATAATATGAGAAAAACAAAAAGATAAAAAAAAAGGAGAGGCAAAAGAATATTAGAAGAAGCCTCATCAGTGACTGACTTTATGAGCTCACTTGTTGGCCTTGGGGTGCCTTGCTTCAACATTGCGCCATCTTTGTAATTTATGCTATTTATGCTTATACTATTACTCATCTTTCAATGCATAATATCATAGGTAAAATATTTGGAAATACACTAATTGGGTAGGATATATAAATTTCAAATATTGGTAACTAGGATCTGAATATGAGTAGTGTCTCATCTCAAATCCAAATGATTCTAATACCTTGAAGTTTTCATTATAATTTTTTTGATGGTCCAATGTGTGTCAATTATATTTTGCATTTGTCATCGAACATTAAAAAAAAAAAAAAGATGTTACTGAGAAGAAACTACAAAATAAGTCTTACCAAAAAAAAAGAAACTACAAAATAACAATTAGTTTTAAAAATTTGGTGCTTTAAGGATACTTAGGGCGTGTTTCTTAGTAATTTCGAAAATATAATTCTTCTAATTGATTTTTTTCATTAAAGTATATTAATTTAGGACACCATGACAGAAATTAAATATAAGTATAATGTAAATTTAAAATTTTACTTATTAATTAGTGAAATCCTATGTACCTAGTAGGTACTAGTTAGTAGTTAACATAAACTAGTGTCAATACGTGAACAAAGTCCAAGTAAAATATAAACCAATGATATTGATATACATGGTTACTTACTTGAAATAAGATCTGAGTCTGAGATATATGATGCATTGTTGGAAAGAGAACAATAGAGATAGGATGCATTTGGACAAAGGGAAAGCCTAAAAAGCATTCTACAGTTTAATTTTTAATTTTCGTTTCTTTTAGAGTTTTAAGTAATTTTCTTTTGTAACATTACTGTATTCATTTTTCTTGAAAAATAAAGCTATTTACAAAGAACATTCGAATGCTATGCTTTTTCTAACCATTACCAAAATAGAGCAGACAAAAAAAAAGTCATTATATAATTCACATCATGAAGAATATACTTATAAACCATTTTAATTGGTATAACACGAATTCTGAATATAATGTTATTACTGTACAAATTGATTTTCTGATTCTTTGGCTCCGAGTGTTAACTATACCGCACTACAAAACCGCACCGCAATAGTGCTGTAACAGTGTCAAAATATCTGCATATACATATATATCTATATATTTTTGTTATTATTTGAACCGCACTGCACTTCTCCCGCAGTGAAAAACACTAGTCACTTACACCAACGCACTACTAGCTGTATATATGCAAGTTTACAACCTTTTTAATTCTTAAACATATGACTACAAAAAAAAACTAAAAATCTATAAATTTTCATCCTTTGTAACGCACTAGTCACATTTTATACGGGACTCTCTATTATTGTAAATAGGATGCATTTATTATAGAAGTAATTGGGTTTTTAGTACATTTTTGAAACATAATTGTATAAGTAGTACATTTACTATTCATTATTAGCAAACTAATACATTTTTACTATTTGGACACTATTTAGACACTATTAAAAACCTCCTTAAATCTAATAACTAAAAATATTCATCAAAATATATTTGTTTTCTATAAAATTTCAATTACATAAAAATCTATATTTTTTCTCTATAATTTGATATGCATTTTTTAAAATATAATTTCAAATATTTTTCAAACAAATTTTGATACGTCCAGCTATCCTTATGTACAGTTGTGTGTTGATGTACGGAAAATCATCCGTACATCGGTCTATATATACGTATAATTGTATGTGTACATATATTTTCTGGTCTATATATGTATATTTGTTTATGTGTAAATATGTTTATATGTAGTTGTTTCTCTTTGTACAAATATTTGATGTACAATAATATGTTACTGTACAGTTGTCTATCTGTACAAATATCTGTAATAGTAAAATTGTACTTATTTGCTAATTATGAATAGTAAATGTACTATTTTTATAATTATGTTTCAAAAACGTACTAGTTTACCAACACACCCTTTATTATATCGGACCTAAAAACGAGAAATTTAAACATAATAAATGGGTCGAAAACTTATGAATGTTTTTCTCTATATAGCATATATCTTGCTATGAGAAAATACGTGTATAGTTAAATAATATACATGATATATTTGCATGTAATTAAGTACGAGAAATTGTGATCATCATTCATCGAAGACAATAGCTAGCTATAATCATATAAATATATGATTAAATTAGGAATTATAATCTTTGGATCGGAGTATTAAAAGTCTAATACTAGTAGTGACAGATTCAAGGCAAGAATTGCACTGGATATGAGGAGATTTTCATATTTACGTACCTACTTAATAATGTGAAACTGATTAGGCAATTTATAAAAGAAAATTATTACGTACGTACTGGATATAATTATCTATATGAAATGAAATGAGAATAAACAAAACGACACGAAAAGAGAGAAAGCAAAGAGACACACATGCAAGCACGTGATGAGTGCATGTCTCGCAGAGTCTCACGCCATGCACAATTCATAATCATTTCACCTTAATTTGCTTCGTTGACTCCTTCTTTACCTTTTCCCTCTCCTTTTTATTAATCTTTTCAAATATATGGGCTTACTGAAGTTAATAAGCCCACTAAGATCCTGATAGCTAATAAACCATTAAGGCCGTATAAAGCCCATTAATAATCACATCTATCAAGAAATCCAAAATCTGATCAAAGTGTGTGGCTATGTGGAAGCAGAGGTGGCGCGTGCCTTATCTGCTTACTCTCTCTTCAGTGGTCTTAAATCTCTCTGTGTGATCCCACTTGTCATCCTCCTCCACAACATCAAAAGCTTCGGGCCGAAACCCTTTTATCATTTTTTTTAGCTAGAGCTTTCGATGACTACATCAATGGCGTCGTCTTCCCTTTCCCCCGCTACTCAGGTTCATTCTTGATCCTTCGAATCGAAACAATCGGAGTTGATTTACTAGTTTAAGGGCAGATTTTAAAGTGATGGGTTTTGAAAATTTTCGTTCTTTTTTTGGTTGCAGCTTGGTTCGAGCAGAAGTGCGTTGATGGCGATGTCGCGTGGCTTGTTTGTGAAGCCAACGAGGACGAATCATCAGATGGTAAGAAAGGAGAAGACTGGATTGAGAATTGCTTGCCAAGCGTCGAGTATTCCAGCAGACAGAGTTCCAGACATGGAAAAGAGAAAGCTTTTGAATCTTCTTCTTGTTGGGGCTCTTTCTCTCCCTACTGGTTACATGCTTGTCCCTTACGGTACCTTCTTTGTTCCTCCTGGGTGAGTTCACTTTTACTCTCTTCTTCGATTTTGATTCCAAATTTCTTCTTTCTTTATAACATTTATTGCATCAGGGTGAGTCTATGATGTTATTATTATGTTTTGTTTTGGTAAAGTTTACAATTTTGTACTCTTTCTGTTGGTGTAAAGCCTTAAGAGTATATCTTTTGAATATTGATCTCTCCCTCGGTTTTGTTCTCGAATGAGATTCATGAATTTGGCATTCTTTTACTGAACACTGATCGCATTATTATGTTGAAAAAATCTATAGACTCTTTTGATTGTGGTGAAGTTTGAATTTGCTTTTGTATGCTATTTAGCTTTAGCTTTTTGGTTCTGGTTCCAATATGTATATGAATCACTGTATGGCTTCTTTTGTGTTACTAAGATGTGAGGTTAATGAGATTTTAATTCAATGGTCTTGATTCACAATCTCTATGTTTCTTTGAAAAATATAGAACCGGAGGTGGAGGTGGTGGTACTCCAGCCAAGGATGCACTTGGAAACGATGTAGTTGCAACGGAATGGCTTAAGACACATGGTCCCGGTGATCGAACCCTCACCCAAGGATTAAAGGTAAAAAAAAGTTCCATTAGTACTATAAGAAGATGAACAAGTTATTTAGCCCTCCTTGAAACACTGGTTCAAGATCTCAGTAAAAGTTATTGCATCTCAATGGGTGTCTGGTGTCGATTGTATGTTCTAGGGAGATCCTACTTACCTAGTTGTGGAGAACGACAAGACTCTAGCAACATACGGTATCAACGCAGTGTGCACTCATCTTGGATGTGTTGTGCCATGGAACAAAGCTGAGAACAAGTTTCTATGTCCTTGCCATGGTTCCCAATACAACGCCCAAGGAAGAGTCGTTAGAGGTCCAGCTCCATTGGTAAGTGAAATAAATAACATTCTCTTTTTCTGCATATCTCTCTAAAACTGAACCTTGTAAACTAAACTTTTAATTTCATGGAACAGTCGCTAGCATTGGCTCACGCTGATATAGATGATGCTGGGAAGGTTCTTTTTGTTCCATGGAAGGAAACTGACTTCAGGACCGGTGATGCCCCATGGTGGTCTTAAGTTAAAGACTCTAAAACAAATCTTCAACAAGAGAAGAAGAAAGATTTGGTCTTTTTGTGTAAGACTTGTTCGGATGTTCTTATAATGTAAAAGCTTTCTGTAATCATACTTGTCCTGGCATTACTCTGTGAATTATTGCCTCTTACATGCAATATTATGTTCATTCACTTCTCAAGTTTCATGTTTAATTTCACTCAAACATACTACATTTATATATAAATAATGGGAACAAAAGAGTATCAATACATGAATCTAGTCATACAGGAGATGAGGAGAACTACAACAGCATAATATAGAAATTCAATTTTTCAAGAGTCATTTTGGCCGGTGAAACTATATTAATGTTTGATTAGTGTAATGAGTTAATGACATAACTTAATACGGGTTTAGATATATAAATATATTATTGTGAATTAAAGCAAAGGCCCGTATAGCTCAGTGGTAGAGCGTCAGTCTTGTAAACTGAAGGTCCGTAGTTCGATCCTGCGTGTGGGCACTTTTTTAATCATTTGCTATAGATTTTGTGTTAGACTCAATTTTACTCATCATTCTCTTTTTTGTTTTTGTCCCATAGCACATGCGAATGCGATGTTAAAATGAGATTGTGAACATATATATCATTTAACTAGGGTATTAACAAATAATTATTTGTCGTTGCCATTGTTTTCTTTTTCAACTCTTATTGTAAAAATATACTCAGCGACTTCATACATGTAGTTGGGACAGTATCACATAGTGGCTCACCACTCCAAAGGATTTGGTCTTTGTTCTTTTGCCGGCTAAGGTAAGTTAAATATACAGATTTAGATCTACATGATAAAATAAAATAGTCTCTTGGTTCGAATTGATGTTTAGGATCTTTGTTTCGTTCGGCTGTGAAAAATGTTAATTATTTTTTGTGTTGAAATTCATAGAACCGATCAAATTTTTCAAGTCTTCGATGGTGTTACAATGCCACAAAAGTCACCTTTTTAAAAGAAGCAACATTTCCTCTCGACCAACAAATAAGACAAATCTCTCTCTATCTCTTCTATTTTAGTCTGTATCTATATGTTATTACCTCGAGCTTTTGGCTAAGATTTCTTACCAATTCTCTTGAATACATTCTCCTTAGTTTCTGAAACCTACCCTCATCGGGTCTCCAAGAGGCCAAGAAAGGACCCTCTTTCTCGGTTTCTCGGAGTCTCATCATTCTCTTCTTTTTCACTTTTTCTTCCACCACACGGCAACCTCAAAAAAAAAAGCCCTAGATTTATAAAAAGAAATGGATTCCACGGAGCTAAAACGTGTGTTCCAAATGTTCGACAAGGACGGAGACGGAAGAATCACTACAAAGGAGCTAAACGAGTCATTAAAAAACCTCGGAATCATAATACCAGAAAGCGAGCTAACGCAAATTATCCAAAAGATCGATGTCAATGGTGACGGTTGTGTTGACATTGAAGAGTTTGGAGAGCTATACAAGACGATAATGGTAGGGGATGAGGACGAGGTAGGAGAAGAAGATATGAAGGAAGCGTTCAACGTGTTTGATCGGAACGGAGACGGGTTTATAACGGTGGATGAATTGAAAGCGGTTCTATCTTCCTTGGGACTCAAGCAAGGTAAGACGTTGGAGGATTGTAGGAAGATGATAATGCAAGTGGATGTTGATGGTGACGGTAGGGTTAATTACATGGAGTTTAGACAAATGATGAAAAAGGGTCGTTTCTTTAGCTCATCGAGCTGATAATTACTTTTTAACTGTTTTTACTTACTGTTGATTTTTGTAAGAGTTTGGTTAATTTACTTCATCCAACAATTCTCTTGCGGTTTAGAAAAAAAAACACATAATCTCATAAACGAACTAAATCGATTAGAATTGCGAGCGCATATTGTAAAACTTGTAGTTTCGTCTGTTTAATATGTAATGAGTGATGATGTTTTTGTTTCTATTCACTTAACCTGAATTTCAAACAAGAGCTTTCTCAATACCAGTAAAACAATTACTCTTTTAAGCCAGAAAGACATGGAGGATGAAGCCAAATTTCTCTGATCCCTAAATTTGTAATTCATATACTGATGCAGTCTCGACTTATGAACGTTTACTGAGTCTTATATAGTCTCGACTATTGAACGTTTACAGAGTCTTTCATAAGATTAGTTGAACCGTAACAATATTTTCAATACTGTTCCTACCACCAGTCATATTTGTCCGTTTACTGATTTGGTCCAAAATAAATATGGTGTCTTAGTCCAAAATATGGTGTTTTTAGTTACTCAAATCGCAAGGTCGAAAAACGTATTCACGTAAAGAAAACAAAAACAAGATATAACAGACAAAAGCCTCAGTAAGAATCCATATAGCTTCATAGAAATTGCAGTTTTGCCAAGGGGTTCTCCCTGTAAACAGGGTCTCAGCTCCACTGCACCTCGAAAAAGGATTGTATCATCATAGGCAACATAAGAGTTATTTTTTTAAAAAAACATAAGAAAAGAGCTCAGATTAATATACAGCTTCTTCTATCAAGAATTTTCTGAAGCAGAACTGGCGTAAAGCTGTTAGATTTAATCATCAGTGCTCTCTTCTCATAACAAACAAACACCAAGCAAAAACATAAATCAAAGAAGATACTTTAGATGGCTCATATTAAGAAATTCAACCATTGTTTTCCGTATATACTTCATAGACCAAAATAATCTCAGAAGCGCGGATAATTTTGTAATCATAGCCACCCAAACAAATCCAAAACCCTAATCAATCAAACAAAATAACAATTTACAAAAATAAATCTAGACATTGCTTTGACACAGTTAAGCCGGATTCAAAAAGAGACAGAACTGCAACACGAATGTCAGTTAATTTAGCAGGAGCTTTGGGGCTTATTTCTTCATATCATTGAAATAAATCAGAGTAGCCCGGGGGCTCCTGCAATATCATCAATAAACCCTAAATCTAAGAAAAAGCAATGAAGAACCCTAATTTACAATCTATTGCGAGGCTGTGAATGATTTGGTTATGGATTCAACGCGGCTGTGTTATATAGGGAGAGACTAGAGAGCATGCGTTGATTTAAAAACCCAATAACCCTAAATATACAATGTCGTAACTACCCTTTCCTTCGTCGGTTTAATATTGTTGTATTTGGGCTTTGTTCAAAAGCCCAGCTTTTAATTTCAAAAGGCCGGCCCGAAAAGGCCCGTTTACCAAAATACAAACGTCGGAAACTAATCCCTGTTATCTCGACGAAATTCAAAACCTCTGTATTCTCCGATCTCCGGCGAGAAGATAAATCTGTATTTCTGAGCTTGGTTCTCTTCGCTGTGACACGGTACTCTCATGTCTCCATCTCTTCGATTCAGTATGCGTGAAACTGTTTTTGCTTGTTGTTTGTTTCATTCATCTCTTCGATTCAGTATGCGTAAGGTTTAGTTCCTCAGTTTTGGGATCCTTTGGATGGCTTGATTAGGTTATTGATGTTTCGATTTCTACTCTTTCGTTTCCTGGATTTGTCTTGTGATGGTATCGTTTGGTTCAACATATGGGTAAAGCTTTATACTATGTGAGATGTCGAAACATAAAGCTCTCTGCCCAAATGTTGAAATTGGTTTCTCCTCACTGTTCAAAAGTTAGGTTCTTTAGCTTTATAAATGATGTATCATCCTTAATCCTTTTCACTTTCTATATATCTTTCTTGTTATATGTCAAAGTATGTATTTAGCCCTTATCTTGACTCCTTCTCGTTCTTCCTCGTTGTTGCTCTTTCATTCCTATTAATGTTTTCTTATACTGATTGCAGTTAAGCAGTCTCTTTATAATAAAGGGTTAGTTTCCTCCAATCTTGCAATGGGTTCTAGAAGTGAACTTCTCAGCCTCTGTCGTGCCCTGCTTCGAGCGGGACGTCAATTCCCTCATTACAACCTTAGGGAGTACACTAAGCGAAGGACCATGGATGGCTTCCGCATGAACAAGAATCTCACTGACCAATCCAAGGCGTATGCTGAAGCTAAGGCACAACTTGTGGTTGTTGAGAGGTCGGTCAAGCTTTACTCCTTATATCCTCCTCCCAAGACTAAGAACATCATGTAAGTCAAGCTTCACTAAATGTTTGTTTTGTCATTTCAATATCTTCCAAAGCTATTTGTAATCTTAGATTCCTAAGTACAGAAAGGAAATTTTTAATTATTTTTATCGATATCTTTATGAGGAGGGGAAAGAGAAAAAATAGAGAATATATAAAATTGAACAGAAGGTGCAGTATAAGTAATGGTGCAATAGCTTGTCAAAGTTACTTGCACATAAAGATACGAAACTTATTGAGGATGAAATGATGCAGGGTTTGGCGGCGACCACTGACCGTTGCTCTCTTACCTATCTAGCCTTCAGGTTCCTTCATTTTTTCTTTCTTTCAATTTAACCATGGCATATTAATTAATTAGCTACAAAATCCATGTAGTTTCGAATAATTTTACTAATGCATGCAGAGAATGAACTAAGTATATGACATCAGAATGGGGTCTAGCTAGATTGCCTTTAAGTTCTAACCTTACATCACTAATTATATGTCAAGTTGTGTCGACTGAGAAATTCCTCTTTGCTAGTCTGTATCATGTGATTTTGTTATATCCAGTTTCTTTTTGGGTTTTTTTATATATGTTAAATTTTGTAGAGTTCCTATTAGAGAATTCTAATCCTGCTATCACAGTCCTTATTGCATTAATAGTGTTTTTTCACATATAAAGAATGATAGGTCGATGTATTTTTGTGGTCATAATATAACTGTCTTACAATTTTGGAGCTGTATTTGCGTTGATTACTTGTCTCTCTGTTGGATCATACATAGTTTTCACACTGGCTGTGACGCAGAGGAGAACCAAGTTTTGGAAAAGTGATCAACAAAGCTGATAATTATGCTAGCACAAGAGCTATTGATTCTCTTATAAAATACGGAACTGTTAAGTATCCAACCTTGGAATTGAATTTAATGAAGTATTCCAGGTTTGTTTTCAGGCTGTTGCTGGGCTTGCAGCTGATGGGAGGAAAATTGTTGCCCGCACAAAATCTGAAGCAAAAAGCTTTGAGAGGTACCAATGAAAACATCAGTAGCTTCTGTTCTTTAAGTTGCATTGTAGATTAATTACTCTGAAAAGAAATGTTTTACTCCTATAGCTTAGGGGAACTTTGCTTTGTATAGTTTTGTTCTTCATTGAGTCTCTGAAACTTTTATGTGGTGATTGGAATCATTATGCTTGAGATCTTATCATTTTCTTAGCTATATGAATTGGTTTAGTGAAGATTTGCAGGGCACTACTGATTAATGTTTTGATCTAATTTTGAATGTTATCGGAACAATGGCCATATGAAGCATCTACCATTTTTTAAAAATGTTTGTATATGTTTTAGACACTGAATATATCTCTCATGTTTAAATGTCCTTATCCTGTGGAGATGGTAAGGATGTTCAACTTTAGTGACAAAGTTATAGAGTAGGTATGTTCGCTTGTCTCCAAGTCTTTGTTCTTAATTGAAACCATTCTATAAGATATATTTGTAATTGACATTTGTGGACACTGCGTCTGTGTGTTCCTTTTCTCGTGCGCAGGATCATGCAGTCATCTAGAACCGAGCTCTTGTCAGCCAAAATTGTATCTCCTGAAGAAAATTATCAACAAGGAGGAGTTTGTAACACTGAGAACAATATCAATGCAAGTTGCTAACCCATACCTGCTATCCAACTAATTATATAATCTGCTACATTCGTTCTAAGCTAGATACCTATAGCTGCGTGAACTTTCTCTAGTCGTTTAATGTGTTTTGGTAATAATGAACAAAAAAACTCTTTGTAAAAATCGCTTGACATTGATCTGCATCTTCTCAGCTGTAAATTAGTATGTGTATATATTTTTGAAAATTACGTTTGGTTTTTAAACAAAATACATAGGACTACGAATTTTAACAGGCCTAATTTGTGACATATGGGCTATTATTGAAAGCCCAATAAGGTAGAGTACTTCACTTAACCGACCTAAAAAAGAAAATAGCCACCTTTATCAGAATCAGGTGGCTTCATATTTCTTGCACGTGAAGTTTACTCTCTACTCCTCACCGGTTTTGATTTGTTTTTTTTTTCTCTTAATTTTTGATTTTTCTTTTGTTTTATAACATCGAAACCCTAAAGCTCGGAAGGTTCTCGCCGGAGAAAAAATTATGCAGGGTTTGGCGGCGACTACCACCAACCATGGCTCTCTCACCTTCCTCGCTCCCAGGTTCCCCTCTCTGATATGATCAACTCAATTCTTTCGTTGATCCTTCTATCTCTCTGCGTTTTCTGGGTTCTCCCTTCTCCGATTTCGGAGTTGCTCTTTCTTTTGATGTTTTTTTTGTTGCATAGGATGATTCTAATTAGGAGTATTCGATTTCTATGATCTTATATATGTTTGATTTTGGCTCTGCCCTGTTTGAATCGTCAAATTCAATGAACTTTCAGATCAGTTTGTGTATAAATTCTTGAGATTTCGGTTTGACTTTGCTGGTGACAAAATCTGGACTTGGGGTTTAAATTGTCAAGAATTGGGTCATTTGCGTTCTCCAGTTTTTTTTTTTAAGTGTTTTGATGTTCGATGCTTCACATAGTTTTGATGCTTTTGGTTCCTTTTCGTGACCTTCATGATTTGTAAAGCAGGAACCATAGTCCAATTTTGAAGAATGTTGTGAATCCAAGGGTCTTCTTCCCCAACGCTGATTCATCTGCAAAACTAAGATTTTCAGCAAGTTCAGTTTCACTGAGGTGTCCCCAAAAGATTGCTCCTCTTACAGGTATTATTTAGATTCAAGTTGGTTCTTTTTTTAACCATGTATGAATAGCAACAAAACCCATCAGACATGATCCTTACTTGAGTTGTTGAAAATTGATTAGCTCATCATAATCAACTTTACCAGAAAAGGACATTTTTAACCGTTTTATCATGGCTTTGAGACTTGGCAACTAATTGCTTTGTTCTTTGTGATTTAACTGATCCGAACTGCTAAATTCTGCAGCAACTGCATCTACGGACTTTGCAGCAGCAGCAAAATCATCCAACCAGCTGTTTGGTCATGGCTTGCCATCATTAGCTCCTGGTTTGAGAAGACACCGGAGACCAATAGAGCCTGCAAGAGTGGCCAAAGATGATTTCTTTAAAATCAAACTGCCTAGAATTGCAGAGAGACCTGAATGGTGGTGGAGGACATTGGCTTGTGTTCCTTATTTGATATCCCTCCAAATATCTGATGTTGGGTACTATGTCCAACCGTTTCTAGAAAAGCATGATGCGATTGGAGACATGATATATTTCATCCCGGGAGCGATAAACAGGTGGCCTACGTGGTTCTTCATGGCCTACTGCTACTTGGGTTATACATTTGTGGTGAAGGAGAAGAGGCTGCCTCATTACTTGAGGTTTCACATGATGATGGGTATGCTTCTTGAAACAGCTCTTCAGGTCATATGGTGCACGAGCAATTTCTTCCCGCTAATTCATTTCAAAGGACGGTTTGGGATGTATTATTGGATGGCCATAGGATTCACCTACATATTATTGCTTCTTGAATGCATACGGTGCGCCCTTGCTGGAGTCTATGCTCAGATTCCTTTCATAACCGATGCTGCTTCCATTCACACCCTTTTTAACTTGGGAGGTTTTCAGAGACCACTCAGGTGAAAATAGGGACAAGTCTTATTCTTAATCTTCCGCAGGAGCTTTTTATGTCATATCGATTCAGTCTGTACTCTTATGTGAAGTCTTTTAGCTTAGAGTGGTAGTATTCATGTGTAAAACAGAACTCTCTACGAGAGCAGCTTGAATCAATGACGTTACAGCCGAATAATCTGGTCAGACTTGTCCATGATTATGCAGATATCAACAATAATGAATTGAATTCACAGGTTTGGTTGGTTTGCAGATTTAAATACTTTTAACAACTTGTTTTCAATCATAGTTTTAAAGCCTACTAGACAATTGGTAAATTCCTCATAAAAGCCTCAAGGTCCACTCCTTTAATTGCATTGAAATTTTCCACAGAACTTAAAAAAAGTTATAGTTAATGGAGACCACGTCTCCGCAACATGGTACCAACCAAATCACAATGTCGTAGTGATTACATTCCATCTTCTTAACAAAGTCTTCCTTGGTCTTTAGACCCTCTTGACTGGTTCTAAACACACAGCTCATACAATGTTATCTATTTAGTATTTTTTCACATTCGTTTTCAGACATCTCTGAAAGGTCTCTCTAGCTTAATGTCAACCATCTGAACCACCATAATGTTCCTCTGTTCATTTTCAGGAAATTAAAATCCTTTTTTTATATCTATTTCTTGATTGTCACCATGAACGATCTAATCTCAAGCTCATTCAAGAGATACACAGACTTGAACCATCAAGTCCAACTCGATGACATCGAATCTCAAAATGCTTCTCTCGACTCAGGCAACCTCGATGAGTTCTTCGGATACGTTGAGAGTGTTAAAGAAGACATGAAAGCTGTCGATGAGATTCATAAGCGTCTCCAAGACGCTAACGAAGAGTCCAAGACCGTACACGACTCCAAGGCCGTTAAAAAGCTTCGTGCTCGTATGGATTCGAGTGTTACAGAGGTCTTGAAACGTGTCAAGATGATAAAGTCAAAGCTTGTGGCTTTGGAGAAATCAAATGCTGCGCAGAGGAAAGTCTCTGGCTGTGGTCCTGGATCTTCTGCTGATCGGACCAGAACATCGGTGGTTAGTGGGTTGGGGAAGAAGCTCAAAGACATGATGGATGATTTTCAGAGACTACGATCCAAAATGGCTTCTGAGTATAAAGAAACAGTCGAGAGACGGTAAATTTTATATGATCTCTTACTTCTTTTTCTTTCATTTGGTCATTACTCTGAATCAACAAATACTTTCCACACAAAAAAGTTTGATCTTTAGAACTAAGTGATAGTAAAGTTTTGTGTGTTTTGGTTGGATCTTTGAAGATACTTCACTGTAACGGGGCAGAAAGCAGATGAAGAGACGGTGGAGAAGCTAATATCGAGCGGAGAGAGCGAACGATTTCTCCAAAAAGCCATACAAGAGCAAGGCCGTGGACAGATTATGGACACATTATCAGAAATTCAAGAACGACACGACACAGTTAAGGAGATAGAACGGAGTCTGTTAGAGCTGCACCAAGTGTTCCTCGACATGGCTGCTCTTGTGGAAGCTCAAGGGAATATGCTCAATGACATCGAATCAAATGTCTCAAAGGCGAGCTCTTTCGTCATGAGAGGGACTGATCAGTTGCATGGGGCTAAAGAACTTCAGAAGAACTCAAGGAAATGGACTTGTATCGCCATTATTCTCGCTATCATACTTGTTATTGTGATTCTTTTCCCGATCCTCTTTACAACTGTACTTAAACCTTGAATTTCAAAAGGAAACATATTGTTTTCTTCAAACTCTTTTTTGTTAGAGCCCTTTCAATTTCTTGTATTGAATCCAGAGCTGAAGCAAGAGTTTAATTTTGAAGCTCCGTCTACATACTCTTGCTATTGTAATTGCGTTTATATCGATCTTTTTTACTGACACAAATCGTTTTGTTTAACATTGTATGGAACCCTATGACCTATGAGTACAACTAAAACAAAAATGAATGTACAATTTGTTGTTTAGCTTGAAACCATTACCTCTTATGAACATTGTTTTCTTCTAAACTCATCAGATAAAAGTGTCTGAACAAGTTCCATTAATCTCTCAGCACCAGGTCCTGGTTTCAAAACTGAGTTATCCCCTCGAACAGAGCACGGGTCAGCGCCGTTTTCCGAGGTACCAATGCACCAAGCTCCTGAGGAAAACTGGTGAGTGCGACCTAAGAGCTCTCTATCGATCTTGTCTAGTACAGGATCGTTCTTGTGGAACTTTCGAGCAAAGGAGGCATTGCTTTTAACCATATTGTCGAAATCCTTCATTGAAAGAGAATTTGGGTGTTGCTTTGGAGGATAGTCCCAAGCAATGTAGTGCAGGTCATGACCAATAGCTGTGCTCTTGAACTCTTCGGTGTTGCATATGAGTGTGTGGAAATATCCTTCTGGAGAGGATACAAAGTTGGCGTAGTACATTAACATTGTCCTCGGGAAATTATCCCATCCCAAGATTGAGTATTCAAGAAAAGACCTGGTCAGAACTACCCACGCTGAGCCTGAAAGATTAAAGACAAGACAGATAAGTAAACCATCTCTCTTTCATCCATAAGACCAGTTTATGTAATGTCGAGTTGAAGATGGTAGCTAACCTGTGAACAGCTTGAAAGCTGTAGGAAGTGAACGGTGTTGAGTAGTCCAAGCAATTTCAGTTTTCTTTGACAAGTATAAGCCAGGATCAACAATGATTGATTTGGCCCTCTGGTTCCTGCAACATGAGAAGCAAATCTTATACATCCCTGTTTTGAATTTTCAGTCCCTGCAAACTATAGCAGTTTCTACTTACAGTTTCCACCCGGTAAGCTTCATATGCTCAATGAAATTGACACTCCGAGACAAATTTGAGAAGACATACAACAAATCTGCAAGAAACACATCAGTACTATATATCAAAGACCAAAACAGAAATCACTAAATCCAATATAAAGGCATTTGATTTGAGTTAACTAACCATCTTGTGTGACGAGAGGATAATCCGAGGCACTAAGGTTGAGGAACCAATCCCAATCCAAGCTTTCTTTAAGCAAAATGGCCACGGCCTGAAGCGTACAAGCAATCATTGTAGGGCCTTTATAAGTAACCAGATTAGACTGAGACATAACACGAACGTTCTCGACTTCACGAAAAGTCGAATCACTCCTCACAGACATTGCTAGCTCAAGCCTTTCCTTAGGTGGAGCTTCAAGGTCTAAATGCAGAATATACTGATTTCTTGGATGATACACAGCTTGCAAAGTCCTCATCATCCTATGACTATCACCTTTCGTCCCAGAGATCAGATAAGCTAATTTAGGAACCTCTGAAGAATTTGAATCACCCGTCGAATTCAAAGACTTTCTAAAATGTGATTCTACAAAGTAATCTTTTAATTCTTCAGAGACACTATCAAAAGACAATGGTTCTTCTTCCACATAAGAACTGTCGAACTGAACATAAAGGACAGACATTAAGAGAGTAACCGACAAAACCAAGCTCGCTAGAAACGGGAACATCCAGTTTCTATCTCTGAAAACCCTGAACCCTGAATGTGAACTAACGTGTCTCTTCACCCTCGTTAATGGGTCTCTCATCCAAATCAGCTTCCTATACACTTTCTTCATCCCCCCAAGGATACAGAAGTTTTGCCTATCTATCTTATTCAGACAAAGAGATCAAAATCAAAGTCTTAATCTTTTGTACAAATAAAGACACTAAAGAGTTGATAGAAATTACCAGAAACCCGACGCAATAGAGATTTTTTGCAGCAAAGTTTCAGAATTTGGGCAACTTGAAACGAAAGTGACAAAACCACAACCAAAAGCTAATAAATAGAAGACGAAAGTTGATAAGAACACCAACAACCAATGCACCAACCGAATAAAAAGAAAAGGTTTTTCTTTTTTTTTACTACTGTTTATTGCTTTTAGCATGGCAGCGAAGAAAAAGCTTGTTTAGTCCTAAGCTGAGGTCAGATCTAATAACTTAAATCGGAGTTTCAGGAACAGAACAATCAACTATGCTTAAGGTTTAAGTCTTGTATCCTTTAAAACAAAAACAAAAAAAAAAACATAACAAGACAAGTCCTTTGGACTAAGACAGATGCTGCAGATCAAATTAGGGAAAAAGCATTAAGAGTTCTCAAAAGGTTTTGCAGACAAAGACAAGATGATCATGACTGAGACAGAAAGAGAGAGAAAGGTTTCATTTTCTTCGGCAAATGAAACTGATTTTGGGGTTATAGATTCGGAGCGGTCTGAACTCTGAAGGGAGAAATGAGAAACCGAAGGCGTTGGTAACAGAGACAAAGTGATTAATTTTTAAATTCAGTGTTTTCCGTAGAGAGATACCTTAAAATGTTGGCAAAATCAATCTGATTAAAATTAATTATCATGTCTTTTTCTTTTTCTTTGATTATAGATTAAATCCCTAATGTTGGAATAGTTTGGTTTTAAAGTAAAACGTTGAAGCTGGACACAGTTCACATGCGCTGAATAACTTAAACGGAATCAGAAGGCGCGTGACCGTTCACTCGCTTAAAACTATCGCTGCTTTTTGTGGCCGGACCGGTGAATTTGTTTGGCGATACAGAATCGTACGACAACGTTAAAAAAAAAAAACTTTTCACTTAAAAATCTTAAAATTTTCTTCATTCGATTAGGAAATACTGATGGGTCATTTAAAAGAAATATTCAAAATGTTAGTAGATCTTTGAGCAAAACAATAATCAGCATTTTATTTACGGATATCAAAATAATCAAAATCACGTTTTGTGAAAGAATGCAAGTTAGAACCAAAGTTGAAAATCATGTCAACTGCTCTGCCAATCTTGACTTTGGTCCGAAGACGGTCCAACATTACACCCCAAGTGTTGGTTGTTGCCTTTGAGACTGAAGTTGCATCATTTGTTCGTTGATTAAGCTAAGGCCATGGTTCTGCTGCTAGCTGCTGCATTGAGAGAAGTTTGGTGAATCATTGGGAGAAGCTTGCAGATTGAACTAGCTTACAACAAATGTTCATGGCCAACTTGGTGTTATAGATAACATCCTAACACTCAAGAATTGCTCCTGCAGGTACATCATTGGATCTAGACTTGGGGATAGATAGGAAGAAAATGTCAATATGATTCTGCAGACTGGTCTCAGGTATCATGACTTGCTGCAACTCACCTGACTCACAAGGCTAAACCACATCTCAAAACTCATAAGTTTGTGAAGAGTGATTTGAATCCAACAGAATAGTTCTACTTAAATAACAAGGTAAACTAAAGTCTGAGACAAGTACGCTCAGGTCCTCCTTCAACGAGAACATAAACAAACTTTTTGGATGATTCAAAGACCTTATGGAATGTAATAAACAAACTTCTTGGATGATTCAAAGACCTTATGGAATGTAATTCTACAAAGTAATCATGTAACTAACATTTATCTATTGACAATTGATCCACTCCACATAAGAACCATATATCCAGTAAAATTGTCAAAACTCTCTAATAATGGTGCACAACAATTTTCTCTGAAAATCCTATTATGTCTCTTGTGTCCCTCCCTGATCTAGACCAGCTTTCTATGCATTTTCCACATCCCTTAAAAGTTAAAACCCTATTACCATCCAATGAATGAAATTGTCTCTTTAACACATAACCAACAATGAAATCTTGATCTTATTTTGTACACATAAACACTGGACATTGCTAAGAGCTTCACTAAAACCAAAACTTCAGAAACTCAAGAGTCTCCAGAACTAGAAAAGGAAATGGACACAATAGAGAGAATTGACGAAACTTACAAACTTGAAAATCCCAATAGTACACCAAACATCAGAGAAGAACATTTTTTTTCTTTTTGTCGCCATCAGAGAAGAACATTAGAGTTGTAATGGAAAACACATTAAACAACGAACATCAAAACAGCAAGCCCGCAACAACAGATCGATGGTTTCAGTAGACAACCAACATCAAAGCTGCAAGCATGCATTAGAGTTGTAATGGAAAACACATTAAACAACGAACATCAAAACAACAAGCCCGCAACAACAGATCGATGGTTTCAGTAGACAACCAACATCAAAGCTGGAAGCATGCAACTACAGAGAGATCTAAGGTTTCATCAGAATTTTTTGAAAAAAAAAAAATTTGGACCATTTCTCGATTTGGACCATTTTTCGATGGTTTCAGTAGACAACCAACATCAAAGCTGCAAGCATGCAACTACAGAGAGATCTAAGGTTTCATCAGAATTTTTTGAAAAAAAAAAATTTGGACTATTTCTCGATTTGTGCGTGTCATCCTTGCGCAGGGGCCATGCTAATCTTCTCTGTATCGTTCCAATTTTATCGGATGCCCCCGAAGGGGCAATAACTTGTTCGACTGTAACGCTATATAAACACAGCTTCTTCTCTTGTTCTACTGCGATGTGGGACTTTTAAAGCTTCTTCTCTTGTTCTACTGCGATGTGGGACTTTTAAAACTGTTTCACAGCTTAAATGGGCCTTTTCTCATTCTTTTTCAGCTCATTAACATTATTGACCATATACTTAAAAGGCCCAATATTTAAACAAAAACGAAGATTTATTTAAGATTCATGTTGCTTTCTGAGTCGCACGATCTGTGACGTAGCAATATCAAAGGAGAGAATAAAACTCAAATTTTGGCGGTTAGAAAGCGAAATTAACAGTTTTGAATCAGAAAAGTCTTTATGACGACATAACACACGTGGCATCATCTACGGAGAAGAAATCGTTAACCGTAAATAACCAAATCGTTGAAATCGTTGAAATCCCTAAATCAAACCAAACCCAGTCTCCATAGTTGTTTGCTTCGACCAAACCCAGGCTTAGAACATAATCTTTCTCCGTCATCTCTCAGCTCCCTCTCTCTCTTTCTAACACAGATTATTTTTTAAACCCATTACGCGATCTCCGTCTCGTTTTATCAGCTCTGTTTTATTCTCTTCTTCTGCTTCTGAGTGAGGAGTGAATCTGATGTTGTTCTAATATCACAATTTTACAAAACATTTGATATCTCTGTGAGTCTCATTCGATGTTAGTCAAAACTGGGCAATTGTAAAAAGAGAATCTTTATTAATACTAGATTGATCTTTCATTTAAAAAGATTGAAATGGACTCCCTTTTTTAAAAAAAATTGGAGATGAGAAACGATTTGCTAACTACAGGATTGAGAAGATGAAGGCTTCTTCCAACAGCTTATTTTCATTTTGATTTCCAGACTTTTGAATAGAACTTTGGCTCAACAGTTAATAGACGTTTCTGAATCCTTAGGAGATTACACTAAATGGGGCATTAAAAAAAAGACAACTTTTCAGACTAGTAGAGTGCTGAACTTCTAGTATCATAATGAAGAAAACTTTGGTAAAACTCTTTGCTTGTTCCAGACTTTTTCTATACCAAACATTTGCTAGGTAACAAGTATAAATCTGAGAGAGTTTTGGTAGAAAAGAAATACTTAGAGAACATGTCAACTGTCGAGAATCGTTTTACCTAGGCTGCTGCTGATCTCCACCTTGTTCAGAAGACGCTGGACCGTCAACCTCCTGAGATTGTGTTGGCTGCTGCTGATCTCCACCTTGTTCAGAAGACGCTGGACCGTCAACCTCCTGAGATTGTGTTGGCTGCTGCTGATCTCCACCTTGTTCAGAAGACGCTGGACCGTGAACCTCCTCAGCCTGCATTTGCTGTTGCGTTTGAATATGAAGTTGCACCAGATGATTTACCACAGGCCCTGGTGAAACCACCAACGCAGTATCTAAGAGCAAGAAAAAGTCTTGTTGTAGGTTTAAATGGTCCCCATTCCCAAGTACAGCAACTGATCTTGGCAGTCCATCTGGTGATATTGTAGTAAACACATCTTCACTTCTGAATTGCGGCATTCTCAGGTTTAGAGGGTTGGCCGCCTCTGGACGTTGATATGGGTACATCACTGGATTTGGTACACAGTATATTGGCCTCATTCCCACTCTTTGTTCAGCTACAGGCCACTCTCTATCCGTCGGAGACAGAAATGGATCCAGGATTGGCGTCATTTGAAAGTTTGGTAGCTGGTAAAGTACATGCCATGGGATAAACCTCGAACCCCCCATTGGATGTTGTTGATATGTGTTCTGACCTCTCCATGGTGCAGATGCAGGCCCTCGATTAAACATCTGATTTTGCATTGGGACGAAAATGGGAATGTGGCTAGGCATCGGATTCTGATGATATGTGTTATGTGGTCTCCATGATGAAGGCCCTCCAAGAAACATCTGATTTTGCATTGGGACGAACATGGAAATCTGGTTAGCCATCGGTTGCTGCTGATATGTGTTATGTGGTCTCCATGATGCAGGCCCTCTATTGAACATCTGAGGTTGCATTGGGACGAACATGGGAATCTGGTTAGCCATCGGATGCTGTTGATATGTGTTACGTGGTCTCCATAATGCAGGCCCTCCAAGAAACATCTGAGGTTGCATTGGGACGAACATGGGAATCTGGTTAGCCATCGGACGCTGCTGACATGTGTTACGTGGTCTCCATAATGCAGGCCCTCCATTAAACATCTGAGGTTGCATTGGGACTACTATGGGAATATGGTTAGCCATCGGAAAGAGTTGCGGCTGCATACCAAGAGGTCGCATGAAATTGTACTGATAACTTGCTGCAGGCAATGCTGATCCATGGTGTGGTCTTGTGCGTTGCTGCTGTGGGTTCATCCTTTGACCAATCCTAGCAATCTGATCAACCCTTGGATTCTGATGTGAAGGCTGAGTAACATTTTGTCGAGGAGGAATCAACAATGGAGACGTATCAGAGTCAGAACGATGAGGCTGAATAACAAGACTACTGGATCCAACAATCTCTTCAGGAAGCTGAGTAACAAGACTACTACTGGTTTCTTCATCGCTCTGCATTTGTAACCAAGATTCCACATTTAAGCATTTATCTTACGTACTTGCAAATTAAGTAAACTGGAAAGAGTATCTACGCAGTTCACATTTACCTTAGGCTCATTTTCATCATCGCCATCATCTTCTTCAGCTACTCTATTTATCTCTCCGGTCTCACTACTTTCACCGTTTCTTGAAGAAGGAGATGAATCTGTTTTCTTGTTGGCTTCATTAATGGCGGAACAAAAAGCAGGCACAACAGAGGCAATTGGCGTAGCATCTTCTGAGTCATTCACTTTTGGTTCCTGAGCGGCACCATCATCACATATCCCCGTATTCAAGCCTTCTTGAGGATTAGTATCTTCCATCTTGGGATCATCACCATCATTGCGATCGTCTTCTTTATCTACCATCCTTGTCTCGCCAGTTTCACTACCGTCTTGGTTTCTTGAAGAAGAAGCAAATGTTCTCTTGCTTGCTTCAGTAATGGCGGAAGAAGAGCCATGCACAACAGAGTCAGAGCCAACAGGCGAAGAATCTTCACAGTGGTTCACTTGTGGTTCTTGAGCGAAACCTTCATCACAAAACTCCATATTCAAATCTTCCATCTTGGGATCATCTTGATCGATAAACTCAGACATGTCGAGAGCGAAAGCTAGAAAGAGAAGCAGAGGAATTAGCGAAAATAGGAAAATGAAAGAAATTTAACGAAGCATTTAGTATTTAAATCCCGAGTCCTCGCTCTCTCTATCTCTCCACTTGCGGTTTCTACGTGTGTAAAAAGTACAATTGCATAAACCGGATCCGTTTGGTTCGGTTAAGTCCGGTTGGTCAAATGAGATGAATTAACAAATTTCACACAGCTTAAAAGATTACAAACACAGAGCAAGTTGTCCAAACTTTAGAAATACAAACAATTTCAACGAATTTTGTAAACACACCATTTTACAGTAGAAGGAACCTTTTAAAGAACAAAGATTACAAAGCAGAGACTGATTCAAGATTTCTCAAAAACTGAAATCCCCCACCAATTGAAAGCAAGCACATATCTTCTCCTCTAGAGCCAATTCACAAGACTCACTAAACCTTTTTTTTAAGCTGCAAAATCAACTTAAGCTCATCCAAAGGTTATGACTCTTTTTATGTTTTTTCTTTAGTTCCCCTTTGTTGTTGTTGACTTGTGATTGTTGTGACTGAGAACTGTACTTCTCCTTCTCTGCTGTTCAGTAGATTCCTAAGTCTGCTCCATATCTATGAGAGGCTAGTAGTTGCCCTGATAAATGGAGTTACTTTTATTGGGATCTTGAAGACTGAAAAGGAGAAACTATAAGAACCAAGCTCTTTGGGCTTTAGCAGTTTACCTGAGTCACAGGGCCAAACCACAATCTGAGACAAGATGTTCAGATCGTCGTCAAGTAAGACATTGGCTAACTTCGACTTGAGAAAAGACCTTGCAAGAATTTATCTACAAGTTTACTACTACACTGTCAGTGACCTCTCTGCACTCACATGGCTTAAGACACTAAAGATGTTATGCAAGTCTATCATCAAGTAAAAACATTAGGCTAACTTCTTGGATGGGTACACAGCTTCAAATGCTCTCACATTCCCTGTCAATTCAAAAATCTTTCAAATGTTACGCTACTAAGTAATCACTTGTTTCTTCAGAGTTTAAAGCTGAAACATAATCTAACAGCAATCATAAGAACCTACATTAAAGAGTAACCAAAATTTGCTAGAAATGGGGTGAAAACTGACAATACTTAAACCCCTATATACTTTCCTCATTCCCTAAGACCAAATTTCCCAACCAATGAGTGAATTAGATTCAGACAGGTGCACAAATTTCCAGAGAAGAGATCGAAATTTTTTCTCTGTAACACCTACTCAGCATTAAAGTATTGATCTTTTGTACACATAAACACATAACACTCTGAAGAGAAATGATTGACCAAAACCAATTCAAGGATTACAATACAAGACATTTGAGAAACTCAGTATCTTCACAATCCGAAAAGGAAATAGACCCAATAGAGGTTTCGTTGCATAGTTGGGGAAAATTCAACGGAAATTACAAAACTCCCAATTGTCAAGTAATAGAAGATCAAATTTAAAGTTGATCAAATCAATTAAAAAACCAATGCACCAGCCGCAAAAGAAAAGAGCTTGTTTAGTCCTACACTTAATCAAATGTAATGACCTAATCGAGTTGAAGAATCGAACTGAGGACAAAAGACAATGCTAAAGTCTCACTCTTTTAAGCTTGAAGATAACATAAATAGACAAGCCCTTTGAGAACGAGCAATGCAAGTTAGAATAAAAGAGAGTTAAAAAAAAAAACTTATCAGAAATGGAAGCAAAATCTAATCGGACGAAAGAACAGCAAAACTCTGCGACAACGAAAATTATTTGGAATCTAAGGTAGGGTTCATCATAATTTTTAGGAAAAAAAAAAATTTGGACCATTTCTCGATTTGTGCGTGTCATCCTTGCGCAGGGGCCATGCTAATCTTCTCTGTATCGTTCCAATTTTATCGGATGTCCCCGAAGGGACAATCACTTGTTCGACTCTAACGCTTTATAAACGTAGCTTCTTCTCCTGTTCTGCTACGATGTGGGACTTTCGAACATTATTTCACAGCTTAAATGGGCTCGTTTATTAGAAAAAGGCCCATTAACATAAATTAAATGGATTATTCGTAGAGATTGAGAAAACGACGCCGTTAGTTTATTAACAAGAGCTTTGAACAGTCTTCAAAATCATGTCAAGCATAGCATAAGACTGCTCTTTTAAATTAGACCTCCCCTACGTCCACACTGACCTTCTACCACCAAATGGATGCTGCGCTACAAATGTGGATACACGTCTTGAGATGTAAAAAAACTTGGGAAGCAAGAAGATTGGGATCGAGATGGGGACTTGGTGGATTGGGAGAAGAATCTTGCTACCTAATAAGTTGAGAAAACTTATTCTGACCTACAACTATAGTCTATAAGTAAGGCTTCTGAAAGATGAATAATCTGTTGTTGTATTGGATAAGGATGACGATACTGTCATACTGGTTTTGAAAACGGAAACGTTTCTGCTTCTGATCTTTTCAGAGACACTCACTCTGTTTTTGTACTAATTGTTTCTTGTGCGACAAGTTTTCATTTATTGACTTTTACTCATTCTTCTCTTCTGCATTTGAATAGTTCTTGACTCTTGGCTAAACTGTTTATCCAAAGTTCCATCATCTTCAAGATATAACCCAAAATGGAAATTCTAAAAAACACAATCTCTAAGACTAGAGTAAAGTAGTGAACAATTAGTCTTTGGTGAAAAAGTATTGAAAATTGAGTAGGAGTAGATACTGAAGATTCAGAAAATAATTTTTCACTAAACTTTCATCACCACCAATTCATTAACAGTTATCAAAAGCAACTCGAGAGAGTTTTAGTGAAAAGGAAAAAACTTGAAAAACATATAAACTATCGTTTCACCAAGGCAGCTGCTGATCTTAACCTTGTTCAGAGGATGGTCTAGCGTTAAATCCTTGAGACTGCCTTGGCTGTTGAGTTGGAGGCACACGTTGTATCATCTCCGGTCGTGGGTTGAAATTGTTCTGACCTCTGCCAAATGATCTTGGCTGTCCTCCTCTTGCAACATTCCTGAACTGCGGCATTCTCGGGTCAAAAACCATCGGAGGTTGATAGAAGTTCTGCTGGTTAGCCATTCTCGGGTCAAAAACCATAGGCACTGGATGTTGATATGGGTAGATAGGCACTGGATATTGATATCCGTACATCATGGGATCATGCATTGGCATCTGGTTATGCAGTGGATGTTGATATCCGTACATCATGGGATCATGCATTGGCATCTGGTTAGCCATTGGATGCTGCTGATATGTGTTCTGAAGTCTCCATGGTTCGTAGTTGGTTTGACCTCTGTGTTGCTGCTGCGGGTTCATCATTTGACCACTCGTTGCAATCTGATTCATTGGGTTCTGATGTGAAGGCTCAGCTTCTCCACGACCGCCTGAGAACGCACATAAATCTTCAGCAGACCTCGCGGCTCTTTGAAAAGCTTCTTCGTCTATATCACTTTCTTGATCAGATTCCTGCCAAGATTTAAGAACCCAGATCTCACACTAGGCATCTATCTTTGTTACTTGCAAATTAAGTAAACTGGGGATACTACTTACATTGCGATCCTTTTCTGTATCAGCCCTCCTTGTCTCGCCAGTTTCACGGTTTCTTGAAGAAGAAGAAGAAGAAGCATCTGTTTTCTTGGTGGCTTCATTCATGGCGGAACAAGACGCAGAGCTTTTCACTTGTGGTTCTTTCGCGGCACCATCATCACCACAAAGATTTGATTCTCTGTTATCTCCGAGAAAACGTGCATCGGTGCCATCAGAATCAAGAAATCCCAGGTTTTCCAAAGAATCGGGATCATCTCGTGGTGATTTTTCAGCCATGTCGCAAGAGAAAATAAGAGACAGAGCAGAGAGAGAGAGAGAGCAGAGCAGAGGGAGAAGAAGAATTAACGAAGAAGAGAAAGTGATAGAAGTTTAAAAATATGCCATGGTTTTGTTTTTATACTCAAGAAAGTAAATAGCTATTAATTACACAAAATCGGATTCATTTGGTTTACTCCGGTTTATTAGACCTCACTTCAATTTTACTTCAATTAGACGCAGAGAGCAAGTTCTATAAACTTTTTATATAAAAACAAACAAAGTCAAAGATTCGAGTAAGAACATACACCAATTTACAGTAGAAGTTTTCAACGAACAAAGGTTACAAACAGAGATCTTATTCAAGATCCACAAAAAAAAACCAAACCTCCCCCTACTAACTGAAAGCAAGAACATTAAAATTCTTCTCCTCCACAGCAAATTCAGAAGCAACCAGGAACACAAAAAGCCTGTCTTTCCCGCAAAATCAACTTAGCCCTCATCCTAAGGTTATGACTCTTTTTATGCATTTTCTTCAGTTCCCCTTTGTTGTTCTTGTTGTGTGCCACTGAGAACAGAACATCTCTTGTCTCTGCGATTTACTTGAAAACTAAAATGCTTCTTCACAATTCAGTCTGCCATGAATAATAGACTCCTGAGTCAAATTCTGGTGCTCCATAGTACATAGGAGGCTAGTAGTTGGTCCTGATAAATGATCATGATGATAAGAAAAAAAGGAGTTTGTTGTTTTGGATCTTGGAGAATGAAAAGGTTAAACCATAAGAACCAAGATCTTTGGGTTTTAGCAGTATACCTGACTCACAGGGCTAACCCACAATCTGAGACAAGAATGTTCGCATCGTCGTCAACCAAAAACATTGGCCAACTTCTTATATGGTACACACCTTCATCATACCATCAATTTCAAAGACCTTTTGCAAATGTGCTTCTACGAAATAATTATTTGATATTTCTAACCTTGAAGCTGAAACCATACTTTACCAGCAACTAATCTACAGCTTAAGAACCATCCAGTCGAATTGGAATATAACTTATATAAGAGTAACCAAAACTTTCTAGAAACAGTGACCATCAATTGTCTCTGAAAATCCTAAACCAAAAAAGTTGTCTCTCCTGCACCCTCTCCCTCATTTGTCCCTGATCTAGACCAGCTTTCTATGCATTTTCCACATTCCTTAAAGCCCAATTCCCATCCAATGAAAGAAAATGATTCAGACAAGAGACTGAAAATTGTCTCTTTGACACATAACCAACATTAAATTCCTGATCTCGACCAGCTTTCTATGCATTTTACACATTCCTTAAAACCCTATTCCCATCCAATGACTGAAATTGATTCACACAAGTGCAGAAAATTTGAACATGAGATAAAAAAAAATAGTCTTTTTAACACTTAACCACAACATTAAAGTCTTGATTTTTTTATATGGAACAAGAGAATTGGGAAAAATGCAACCAAAGTTACAAACTTGAAACTCCCAATAGCAATACCAAAACCTATTCTATGAACTGAGCGTAAGAGAGTTTTAAACTTAATAAAGGAAATGGGAACAAACACATTAGACAAGGAGCATCGAAGCAGCTTCTTCTCTGGTTCGACTGCGTTTGGCGACGTTTACAACTTAAACAGCCTCGTTTCTTAAAAGGCCCATTTCTATTTCTACTTAGGCCCATTAACATAAGTAAAAAGACCTCTTTCGTCTCTCATTTGCATGCATACGAGAGTTTCAAGATCCAAGTACAATAAAACTTCTATAAATAATTAAATAAATAATCGCGTACGTATTCATGAAACTATATCATTTATAGAAAATTTAGCAATAAATTAATAATTATTAATTAATGGAGAGAATTATTCTAATTTGGTAATCTTTTTAAAATATATATAAATATTAAAAATAAGATTTAATCATTATAATCAGTACCTTTTCAGAATTAATTACAAGAAAAAATAATTAACATGTCTTAGATAAAATACTATAAATATTTTGCACATGAAATATATTAAGACTAAATCCTAAATATAATGTACAATTACGAATAAATAAAAATATTATAATCATATTTCTTTTTTTTTTCACATGTATATAGATATATATTAATAATCTTATATAGTTATTAATTCATAGTATTATTGAGACCATATATTTTACAAAAGGTTTTCAAAACAAATATTTTCTTATTATTTTATTGAAATGTGTTTAAAATTACACTAGTCCAACTTTAGACAGTAGAAAATTATTAATTTATAAAGAGAATTAATTTACAGATTATTAATTTATAACAAAACAAGAATCAAGAAACTAATTTGCTTTCATTTTAAAAAAAATTATATCCTCATTTACGATCCCTCCGCTACCATAAGCGTTTAATACACCGTTTCCGCCACCACCAGCGTTTAATACACCATCAACGCAATTATGTTTTCATATAAATGCGAGATAATGAAATAAAGAAAGAGACAATAGAGTGCACCACATGTACATCTATCTAAAATAAACGCAACATATTTTGCCAACACCAATGCACCGACGTTAACATTGGAACCATGTGAACCCTAAATAAAGATTTCAAAATCAAAACAACTCTAACTCGCATGCACATAAGAAACTAGATTTGTTATCTAGGTTCATTCCCTAGCAACCATCTACTGCTTCCAATGAAGTTCGTCCCTCCACTTACGGATATCTTCCTCCATAAGTAATGATCTACTCCTTTTTTGCCACTCATAGATATCATCTTCCAAGAGAAATTGTGTATCATTGTCTATAATTTTAAACCTTGTTTAGAAAAGCTTTTAGTTTTTACATAACCACAATCTAAAACTTTTATATTCTAACTTGAAAAAGCTTTTCTAAAAAAGGTTTAAAAACAATCATATGTCTTAAATATAATATTTCAGTTTGATATTTTGCAAAATTTAACTTTTTCTCCTTTATACTTTAATATACTTTTAGCTAATGATAAAAACTAAGGTGGTAACCAATACTCATAAATAAGGTGATTTTTTTTTTTTTTTACTTTTAATGTTTACAAATTTACAATGTACACAACCCCCGCATAAAGAACAAACAAACAATAGAAAAAAAGAAAAAAGAAAATATTTTCTGCATCAAATCAATTATTCAATTGACTACTATATTGTGTGTATGCTAATTTTGTATTACTTTGTTTTGATCTCAATTAGTTTCATATTTTTCAAAATAATTTTTTGTTTACTTTTAATGTTTTTAATGTACACAAAATATGTTTTACATTAATTTTGCTATTACATATGAGTTTGTCTGTCTGCTAACTTTTTACTCCCTTTATTAAAGAGTGTCATTCTAGAGTTTTATTTTTGTTTCACAATCACAACAAAAAAATACAAAGAATGTCATTGTACATGTTAAATGCATTTTTACACTAAATTTCTTAATTTGACCCTTAATCTAAACTAATTAAACTATTAAGCACTTTTTAAATAAGGGTATATATGTATAATTTAATGTTTTATTTATTTGTGTGAAATGTGTTAAATAGAATTTCTGTATAAAAGAAAGAGAGAGAAGTATTTTGTTGTAATTTGTAAACATATAAATAAATTATTTTTAAATTATTTTCAAGACTTATATTAATAATCGCGTATATACTATATATATAACTTCATATAAACTTTTAATTTATATTTCAAATTAATACTTCATACATAACCTACATATCCAACAACTTTCTAGTATAACCCGAGAAGAAAATGGAGACAATAGCGATAATTAGGAAAAATTCAACGAAAGTTACAAACTTGAAACTCCGAGTAGCTAAGTAATAGAAGATAATAAAACGAGTTTAGTTTTCAAAAAAAATAATAATAATAAAACAAGTTTACTCCTAAACTAAATCAAATTAATGTTTAATGGTGAACTGATATGGGAACACAATCATTTAACAACTAACATTAGAACTACAACAACAAAGATTGGGAACTCTAAGGTTTCCACAATTGAGCTGTTAAATTAGAAGAGGAAGAGTTGTGAGAGGAACAAAATCAGTAGAAAACAAATATCAAAGCTGCAAGCCTGCAACAACAGATATCGAAGGTTTCATCAAAACTTTAGTAACGGTGAACGTCAACTGTCTCTGAAACTTATCTCGCACCCTCCCTCTTGTGTTTTTGATCTAAACCAGCTTTATATGCAATTGCCGTATCCAAGTGCAAAAAATATAAGCGCAGAAGATCCAATATTGTCCTTATAGCACTTAACCATTATCAAAGTCTTGATGTTTTTGCTACCAAAACCTATATTATGAACTGAGCGTAAGAGTCTAAGAGAGTTCCAAACTTCAAAAGAAATGAGAACAAACACATTAGAAAGCGAGCATCGAAGCAGCAAGCCTACAATAAACAAACATCAACGCAGCAAGCCTGCAACTACAGAGATCTATCAAGTGTTTCATCAAAAAGTTTGGGAAAAAAAAATTTAGACCATTTCTCGATTTGTGCGTGTCATCCTTGCGCAGGGGCCATGCTAATCTTCTCTGTATCGTTCCAATTTTATCGGATGTCCTCGAAAGGACAATCACTTGTCCGACTCCAATGTTATATAAACACAGCTTCTTCTTCTGTTCTGTACGATGTGGGACTTTTGAGATAGTTTCACAGGTAAATGGGCTCATTTATGAACAAGCCATTTTCTATTTTTAATTAGGCCCATTAAGATAAGTAACAAAGGCCTCGTTCTAATTATTATTCTGACTGATTGAGTATAACGGGTTCTAACGTCGCGGCGGGGATAAGACCATCCTCAATGGTAGAGACCCATGAGAGTGTCTTCCCATTATTTTTTTAGTAAATTTTGTTATTTTTGTTGGGAATGTGAAATGGCGGCGGAGAAGAAGAAGAAGAGTGACATAAAGTTCGATAATGTGGGAATCGCTGAAGCATTAGTTCCCCAGCAGGCCAGCAAGTACTATGAAGAAGAAGAAGAAGAAGAAAAACAATCGAGAGACTTAAGGATGGTTTTGCTGGAGAAGGTGGAAACAAAGCTGGGCGTGAAAGAGAGGAATTGGGTGATGACGTTGTAGTTAAGAAGCAAAGAATCGATTCTGAAGCTGAGGATGGTGTATAGAAGAAGAAGAAGAAGAAGAGAAAGAAAGAATCTTGGGTTGGTTGATCTGATAGAAAACAGTGAAAGCTCCAAATTTTATGAAGGAATTGAAGGGGACGAGACACCACTGGATGATGCTGACATGAGAACGGGGAAGATGAAGCTGGATGAGATTGATTTGGGAGTGCAAGAAAACACAGAGAATAAGATATGAAGAGTAAAAGTAAGAGGAAGAAAGAACATAGTCTGGTTTCAGAAGTTGAAGATAACAATTTGTACTCTACAAAAGCTGCAAAAAAGAAAAGCAAAGAGAAGAAACAAAGTTTGGATTCAGAGGCTGAGGAAAACGACTTAAGCTCAAAGAAGTAAAGGAAGGAAAGGAAGAAGAAGCGGAAGCAAAGTGAAGTTTCTGAGGAACAACAATGACGGTAAAAATGCAAATAGGAAAAGGAAGAGGCAAGAGTCTGGTAAGAGTGATAAAGATGTGACCACCCCAACAAGTAGAAGCTCGAAAAAGGTGAAGTTTTCGGACCAAGTGGAGATTTTTCATTCTGAGGATGAAGAAACGGAAGAGGAAGAGGAAGAAGTTGAGTTAAGAAATGGTTTACAAAAAAAGAAGATGAGCTGGTAAAAGAAAGCTGTATTGGAATACACTGATAACCATGCTTTAGGAGATGAAGGGTTAAAAAGGGTTATGGACTACAAGTCACACAAACAAGTACCCAAGAGAAGCACCCAAAACATGGTATGCTCCGAGATAACATCCCTTGGACGACGTACTTGGAACACGGGACCACGTGACTTGCTGCACTAAATGGTATGATCAGTTGACATCACCAATGGTAGTCAAGGGAATATGGGCTAATGCAGATGACTATAGATTCTTGGAAGAACTTTTGAAACTGGATGCTGTTTGTTTTGATGATGTAGATTGGGATAATCTTTTGGAGAATCGAGATTGAGAAGCTTGTAGGAAACGGTGGAACCAGATGATCCGTCATATCGGTATACCGAAATGTAAAAGAAGCCACAAAGAACTATTTTTTAATCTTCTACTTCTTCTTTTTTTCAACATAATTTTCTGCGCAAATTATTATCTTATAATCAATTTGTGGAATGTTAGTTATAATCTTTTGCGCAAATTGCCTTTATGACATTAAAAATCATGTCCAGAATCATAACAAAGAACCAAATTATCTGTTGATCTTGACTAAAGAGATTATTTTGGGAGAAGAAACGGGTCAAAATCATGTTAGGAGTCGTTTTACTGAGGCTCCCACTAGTATCGACCTGTCCCACGTCCTCTGCCTCTACCGTTGTGTTGATCTTGACCTCTCCCGCCTCTTCTTCCAGGATAAGAAGATGTTCCAGCGATAAACTCTTGAGACTGCATTGTGGACTGTGTTTGGGGATTGAAATTTATCTCCGGCCGTGGTTCAGGCAAGCCAATCTGTTGTTGGTTGGAATAGTTCTGATTTACAGAAAATGGTCCTAACTGTTTATCTTCCAGTATTGTCGAGATCTGATCGGTCAAATACTTCTGCAGGTACACCACCACATCAGCTACTATCATCGTTAGGGCTTGATTTTGGATTGGAGCTTGACTTGGGAAAAGATTAGGAACAATTCCCATTTGGTTCTGCTGATTGGTCTCAGGTCTCACGAATTGGTACGTCATTGGCATCATTGGAGCTTGAGTGTGGACTAAACTGGGAATACTACCCATTTGGTTCTGCTGAATAATCTCAGGTCTCATAAATTGCTGCTCTTGCTGGTACATCATTGGCATCATTGGAGCTTGACTGTGGACTAGATTTTGAACAATCCCCATTTGGTTATGCTGATTGGTCTCAGGTCTCACGAATTGCTGCTCTTGCTGGTACATCATTGGAGCTTGCCTGTGGGATAGATTTGGAACACTGCCCATTTGGTTATGCTGATTAGTCTCAGGTCTCATAAATTGTTGCTCTTGCTGGTACATCATTGGTTGATACTGCATACATAAACTTTGGTTGAAATTTTCTTGTGCCCCACGGTTTGGTTCAGTGTTCTGACGGCTCCTGAAATGCTGATATTGAAGCTGAGGAACATGAGCCATTTGAGAGTCATAGTAACGATTTGAATCCCTTCCCATTTGGTCGCACTCTTCAAAGAAGTCGAACTCAGATCCGGTTGGATAATGAAATCTCTTGTAGAGATCCACTTCATCAATATGTTGTGTAAATTCCTTGACGAATGAGAGACCCATACCATGAAAGATGTGCATCTCTGAATCCAGTAATCTCACAACATAGTGAGGATTCGTTACGGATCCAAAGAAGTACCCTTCCACACGACCAAACAGAGCTCTTGTTTCAATGATGTAGACTATAGTACCTACATTCAAAGGTTTGTGATCTCCACTATTCATAACTACCACATGTTTATATGGTACCTGTAATGATAACTTGGGTTTAAATTCAAGCATGGAACTGCTAAGACAATAATAGTAAAAGAAAAAGTTTCTCTCGAGATTACCATGTTAACAACTCCAACAGGAACACTAGCTTGAGGAAATAGCGATATCAATATGGAGGAGATAAAGCTATATATATATATATATCTTAGTTACGATTATGTGATGTTTACATAGAATCTCTTAGTACTTATCTTCCTAGATCTTCTTGGAAATTGTCTCGTGTAAGTTCAACTAACTAAAAAGACAGATCCGTTTGGTTTGGGTAAATCCGGTTTGGCACGGTTTATTTGATAAAATATACAATCACAGAGCAAGTTTGGTTGATAGAAAACAGAGCAAGGTTTGTTAAAAATAAAAGAAAAGAAAACAGAGCAAGTTTTGGTTGCTCTGACGTTATTAACATGAGAAACGGAAACATTAACTCTCTCTCAGAAATCAGAAGATGTCAACTAAACAGTTACCAATGTTTCATTTATCAAATCTGTCCAAGAATGTAGGTAAAAAAAAGTTTCAAGAGTCCCTTGTACTTATGTTTTGCTTCTGATCTTGACCTGTCCCACATCAAAGCCCACGTCCTCTACCATATTGATCCTTTTGCTGGTGGTTTTGATCTGTTCCTCCCTCACCTCCCCCTGTTCCTAGTTGAGCAAGCAGTTCTCGTTGTCTTCTAAGATGTTCCTGCCAGTAAATCGCTTGATGTTCCTCTGACATCACCGGAGCTGGAATATTGGCTAGATTGGGAATAAGGTCACTCCGGGTCTGCTGATTCATCTCAGGTCTTTGGGAAGGGGGCATACCAGGAGATTGGTAGAAATGGTTCCAATCTACAGTTGTTCCACCTTGTGGTATTGCTGGCATTTGACCACTCAAATTCTGCTGCTGGTACCAGAAATGATTATGCTGATTCATCACAGGTATGCCAGGAGGGTTGAACATCACTTGGTTTGGTCTATGGAAATAAGCCTCATGCTGCATAGGAGGAGGGTAGTTGAATTGGTTCTGGCCTGCAAAAAACGTTGGTCCTTGTGCCCTATAGCTTGTGACATGTTGGTTGTACATCATTGGATCTGGTCCATGAGGCTGCATACCAGAAGACGTTGGTCCTTGTGCCCTTGCACTATGGCTTGTGACCTGCTGATTCCTCATTTGATTCTCAAAAGCAGAGGGATTGTATCTCTCATCAAGCCATGGTTGATGCTTGCCAGCAGAAGCTCGAGGTCTCCTTCTATCTTGTTGAGTAGACGACGATGTAGCAGTAAGCCTCTGAGATGCTGCATTGGGACCACGTTGATTGTGACCTCCATTGGGACGACTACTCCTGGAACCATGGTACCGGTTCGTCCTTGGATTCTGATTGGAAAGTGGAGCCATTTGAGAGTGAGAATGACTTGAAGAGCTTCCCAAAGTAAATTGCTTCTTATTTCTTGAGTTGTTGGTTTCTTCTTCACCAGTCAGCCTTCTCTTTCCCCTGTCACGCTGCGGTTGGTTTACATAGTACATTAGAATTAGGCTCAACTCAAGCATGCGGTTGTCGTCAAATCAAAACAGGGTTTTTATTGTATATTTACATTGGGATCATATCTATCACCACCATCATTGCGATCGTCTTCTTGATCTGCCATCGTTTCACTAACGTCACGGTTTCTTGAAGAAGAAGCATCTGTTATATTGTTGGCTTCATCAATGGCGGAAGAAGAAGCAGGGGGAACAGAGACATTTAGCGGAACAGCTTCAGTCTCTAGATTGACATTACTATATGGAACGAGAGGACGGTCCTGAAACGAGCAAGCAAGTTTTAGTTACTTCCTGATCAAGCAAACAAGAACGAAAGAAAACTAAAAAAGAATCTTAGAATCATTGTCCTTGTTTCAGCTGTTTGATCTCACTACTTTCATCGTTTCTTGAGGGAGAAGTAACCGTTTGGATCATCATCATTGAAGAAGCAACTAGAAAAAAAAGCTTTACCGTAAGCAACCCATCGTCTTCTTCTTCGTCGAATTTGATGCCACCAAGAATAGCAGCCGTGGGATTCGGATCATCTTGGTCGTTCCCCAGCCCATCCATGGCGAAACTGAAAGAGAGAGACGTGAGACGAAGGAGAGAGCGGGAGAGAACGGCTCACAGTATCCGTTGCTGAAAAAGGATATATTTGATACGGTTTAGTCCGGTTACATACGCTTTATTGAGTGAGTCAACGAGAGCGGTGATAGTTTTTAATATTATCATTTCAAATTCTCATACAGTTAATATATTAACCAAACTAAACTAGCAAACATTGTAAGACGAACGCTTTATTCTAGTTACTCTATGTTTTATAAAAATTGTTAGTAAGCTATAGTGGACTAGTAGTCATATAAGGGTTTGACTAGTTTAAACTCAATACTCAATCAGGTGCAGATGTTTGTATGGAAGTGGTAATTTCGGTTTCAAGTATTATGTTTATGATGATTATGTTAATGTTACTATGTTACTATGTTACACACACATTAAAAAGAATGCATCACAAAGCAAATTCTATATATAACCACTGCAAGAAAACAGATCAGACAAAGAGTTAGAGATGTTGCTACACAATTGGAACAAGTTTAACCAAAAATGATAGATAATTCATAAAATTATGGCTTTAAAAGTTGAATAAGAGCATTAAGAAACAAAGCTTCAGCTTATCTTGAAAAAACAGTCATGGAAGAGTGGAAAAAAAGTTCAAGAATCTTTTTTACTTAGGCTTTTTGTTAGTCTCGACCTCTCCCACCTCCTCTTCCGCAGTAAGAAGATGGTCCAGCGTTAAATATCTGAGACTGCATTGTGGGCTGAGTTTGGGTATTGAGATTCATCTCCGGCCATGGTTCGGGCAAGCCAATCTGTTGTTGGTTGGAATAGTTCTGATTTACATAAAATGATCCTGACTGTCTATCTTGCAGTATTGTCGAGATATGATCACTCAAATACTGCCGCAGGTTCACCACCACATCAGCCACTCTCATCGTCATAGCTTGACTTGGGAAAAGATTGGGAACACTCCCCATTTGGTTCTGCTGATTGGTCTCAGGTCTCACGAATTGCTGCTCTTGCTGGTACATCATTGGCATCATTGGAGCTTGCCTGTGAACATTGCCCATTATGTTCTGCTGCTGACTAGTCTCAGGTCTCATGAATTGCTGCTCTTGCTGGTACATCATTGGAGCTTGACTGTGGACTAGATTGGGAACACTGCCCATTTGGTTCTGCTGATTAGTCTGAGGTCTCATGAATTGTTGCTTTTGCTGGTATATCATTGGTTGATACTGAATACAAAAACGTTGGTTGGAATTGTCTTGTGCATCAAGGTTTGGTTCGATAGTCTGACGGCTCCTGAAATGTTGATCTTGAAGCGGAGGAACATGAGCCATTTGAGAGTCATAATAATGATTTGAATCCCTTCCCATTTGGTCACACTCAGCTTCTTCAAAGAAGTCGAACTTATATCCTGTTGGATGATGAAATCTCTTGTAGAGATCCTCTTCATCAATATGTTGTGTAAATTCCTCGACGAATGAGAGATCTATACCATGAAGGTTGTGCATCTCTGTATCCACCAATCTCACAACATAGTCAGGATTCGTTACGGATCCAAAGGAGTACCCTTCCACACGACCAAATATAGCTCTGGTTTCAATGATGAAGACTATAGTACCTACATTCAAAGGTTTGTGATCTCCGTTATTCCCAACTACCACATGTGTATATGGTATTGGCACCTGTAATGATAACTTGGGTTAAAATTCAAGCATGGAACTGCTAAGACAATAATAGTAATAAAAAGAGATAAGAGTGAATTTTCTTGAGATTACCATGTCCACAACTCCAACAGGCAACAGGAACAGTGGCTTAAAGAAATAGCAATATGAAGGAGATAGCTGTATGCATGTATATATCTCTCTTAGCTACGATTATTTGATTTTTCATTTAGTATCTCTTAGCACTTATCCTCCTAGATTCTATTTAATCATGAAACTAACAATGACAATTCCGTTTTGTTTGATTGGTTTAGTCCGGTTTGGTATGATCTATTGGACCTCAATTGATAGTTAGTACTTTAGTACCAAGTCTATGTTACAGACACAAATACACAGAGTCACAGACATACTAAATGAATACAATACAGAGTAAGATCTATGATCTTTAAGTAGAACAAGTTCAAAGAATCGAGTAAACACACCATTTTACAGTAGAGGTCTTCAATGAACAAATATTACTAACACAGATGATTCAAGATTCACAAAAAGAAACTCACCACCAATTGAATAATCGATGATTGGAAGCAAGCACAATGATCCTTTTCCTTGAGCCAGTTCACATGGAATAAGCCTCTTCTTGGTTGTAGAATCACCTTAAGCCTCCTCCTGAGGCTTTGACTCTTTTTTTGTGTGTCTGGTTTAGTTCCCTATGTTGTTGTTGTTTCTGAGAACTGAACATCTCTTGTTTCCACGAATTCACAGAGATGATCCAATAAAAAATGCTTCTTTACAATTCCCTAGTCTGCGCTAGGTTCGCCCGAACCATGACGCTCTCTTCTGATCATATCTAGTAGATCTTGAACAACTTCAGACATCAACGGTCTGAATTCTGGTTCAGACTAGAAAAAGAGATAAAAACTAACTCATTTGGTCAAGCAAACACAGTCACAAGCATCTTATAGCAGTTTCTAATTTTTTCAGTATGTATGTTTACCTGAACACACCGGGAAATTATATCAGCAAAGTGTGACAATGACTTTGCAGGGTATTGTCCACTAAGAGATGGATCAACCATTTTGCCCAATGCATCGATATCGTGAAGCTGCGGGATTGCCCACCTCACTAAGAACTGCTCTCCTCTACTTCGGTCCCTATTAATCAACTCATTGATATCAATACACACTTAGCCAGAACCAAAAAAAAAATAAGCTAAGCGAATAAACCAATATGACATACATACCTATCGTAGGACATTCTACCCGTCAAGAGCTCTAACATAACAACACCAAAACTATATACATCACTCTGCCATGTATAGATTCCAGAGTCAAATTCTGGAGCTCCATATCCATAAGCGGCCAGCAATTGTCCTGATAACTGATTATTATAAAAAAAGAAAAGTAGTTTAGTTTTACCTGACTTTCAAAGTAAAATGATTTCTTTTTTTTTTGTCTCTATCAATACTGTGAGGGTCAAAGCCATGAGAATTAAGTTCATTGGGTTTTAGTACTTTACCTGACTCACAGAGCCTGATGATATTAGTGGGGCCAAACCACAATCTGAGACCAGAACACTCAAGTCATCGTCGAGTAGAAGATTGGCCGATTTGAAGTTTCTGTGTATGATACGTGGTTCACACACCTCATGCAAGTACCTTAACAACATTAACAAATGTCAGAGATTGGTAAATAAACCGTTGAACAATTCCATTTTGAAGTAAAACAAGAAACTTACTCAAGCGCCCTAGCAGCTCCAAGTGCCATACTGACACGAGTATTCCATGAAAGTTTCTTCTTGAATTCGTCGTCTGAATGCAACCCGTCTTGTAGCGTACCATTACTGCAATATTCGTAGACCAATAGTCTTTGGTCGTGCTCAGCACAGTAACCCACAAGTTCAACGATATTGGCGTGGCGGATCCTATCTATATTGTTAACTAATTCGATAAATTTGTGATCCTGTTGTTGTTCAGAAGCCCTCTTGTCCAACTTCTTAACAGCAAACAACTATAAGAGACAAAATTAAAAATAAAAGATTTAGAACCAAAGCAGAGTTTCTGAGCCTGACATTGTTTAAAATAAGTTCATTATACCTTTCCATTAGGAAGTCGAGCCCTGTAAACACTCCCAAGCATCCCCGAGCCAAGGAGATTTTCCTGTGAGAAGCTTTCTGTGTATTGTTGAAGAGATGCAATGGAGTAGTGCTTCACAGAAGTTAAGGGCACGCGTTTAGGAGAAGGTTTCTTAACGGGTCTTTCAGGTGATATAATTGGCATAACGGTGACCTTCTCAGCCATAGGAGGAGGTGGTGGTGGTGGTGGTGGTGGTGGTGGTGGAGGTGGGGGAGGAGGAGGCATCAACATTGAAAAGTCAATATCTTGACTTTCCTGTCTTGATATAGGCGCAGGTCTCCGCAACCTCTCAAGGTCATGTAAAACCTTTGGTTCCTCTCCAGCTTTCTTGAAGGGTTCGCTTTGAACTGTTTAAAAGCACAATCAGCATTACTTAACAAAGGACAGTAGGAACCAATAGACAAACTTTTGAAGTTCAATCCTACCTTTTTCAGATCGAACAGGTGGTGGCAGGACCGGAGGCCCGTTTTCTAGAGCGTTTTCTCTGCTTCCTCTGTCAGCACCCACTTGATGCCGTTTGAAGACTCTGTTAGCATGTTCTCTTCGTCTTGCACATTTTGGCAACAGCAAGAGTATTGCCAAAACCAGAATTATGAAGACGAGGACGCCAGCGAATGCAATAAGAATTATCCTTTTAGTATGTGAAGAGTTCTTTCCCTTGGAATTCTCAGAGCTCGATCCTTCTGAATCAGAAGGTCCATCAGCAACTTTCCCTCGATTCCTCTCATTTGGAGGAGGTGGAACTCCAGAAAATGGTCGTGTTGGAGCTGGTTTTGTTGGAGATAGTGATGGCGACAATGACGGTGCAGTTGTGGTGGAATTATCCACAGAGGAATTGAATGGGTTCCCTTCATTTCTGCATCACCAATTGAAGCATACACAAAAGCAACTTGAAAAACATGAATTGGCCCTCATAGGATTAGTAAAGAGAAAATAGGAGAGCACTTACAGGAACTTCGGAATGCTTAGCAATTTGTCTGGTATGGGACCAGAGAAGAGGTTATTTTCTATGTTTCTGTTTCAAGAAGACAACAAAAACTAAGACTTCTGAAAATTCTGCACTGCTTAAGTACTTGTATATTGCGAGAGAAAGAAACATACAGGTCTTGAAGAGGAAGGCCTTGAAGAACGTCCAGAGTTCCTGAGAGCTGATTGTTCTGAACACGTCTGCAAAACTAAGACTATCAGCTTGGTGGAGAAGAAAAAAAGAGATTCAACATTTGTTTTTGTAGTGACCAAAACTTACAATGTTGTAAGAGTTGATAAATTCTCCATTGAAGGAGGCAATGTGCCGCTTAGATTGTTGGATGATATATCACTGCATAAAGATATCATCATATCACAAAACAATCCTTAGAAACAGAAACTGTTCACCAAAGTATAAACAAGACGAAGCATACAGATTAATCAGCCCGACAAGGTTTTGAAACACGTCGGGTAGCTCTCCTGAGAGAAGGTTATCATTCAAAGACCTGAAAACAAATGGTGACTGTCAGCAGCACAAAGCGATGGTAAAAGAATTTGGGAGTAATCTGAAACTTACATGTCATTCAGAAAATTCAATGTTCCTAGAGATTCCGGAATGCTTCCGGTGAACTGATTAGCTGAAAGAAAACTGCCAAAAGGTAAAGACTATTATCATACAAACTGTTTGAAACAACAAAACATATTAATAAAGTATACATTGTTAAGGGGTATACATACAAATGCTGCAATGTAACCGGCAAAACAGAAGGTATGCTTCCTCCAATGCGATTGTTGCTGAAGTCTCTGGAGATGAGCAAAGTAAAACAGACAAAAGGTTACATGAAATATGCAAATTGACTTGTCAAAATTGTCAGATTTTGTGTCTGAAATGCTTACATTCCCCTGATAGAAGTGAACTTAGCTAAGTTGTCACCAAGCTCTCCTTGCAAATTTGCAGCATTTACAGTTCTGCAACCATTCAAGATAGAATTAGCAGAAAGATTCGATGATAGATAAGATAACTCAAGAGTTGTGGTTAACTCTAAAAAGGTCCCCTTACATGCTAATTATGTCTGAAACATTGCAGATAATGCCTTGCCAAGCTTCACCACATGGGTCTCCACCAGAAGCAATCCAACCAGGAAGCACAGGAGCGCCAAGCGCAGCGAATAATCCGTTAATTGCAGCAACTGATTCAATTATAACAATGCTGATTAATACTCAAACAGAACAAAATAACTAGGGAAGAAAATCTAAAAATCCTCAAATTAATATGCACAGATCTCACTTTGAATTCAGTGAACACAAAATGTAAATCTAGAAACAAAAAAAAATTGAGGCTTTCCCTTACCATCGTCAGGGTTAGTAGCAGCTAAGGAGATGGAAGGAACCCAGATCAGTAAAGTCAAGAGCAGAGGAAGAAGAAGAAGACAGTAGATAGATCTCTTAGCAGCCATGGTTTTCCAAGTCAGAGCAGAGTAAAAGTGTGAAACCAACACATTAATCGAACAAAACGATGTCTACGAATCTGTAAACCATCCAATACACACACAAAAAAAAACATCATGAAAGCGACAAGATCCATAACAAATCAAAAGGGTAAACAAATTAAACAAGTAACAATCTTTGAGAAGATGAAAGATTAAAAAAAACTTACTGGAAAAGTAGAGGAATCGTCATCAACGATTTGGTGAGTTAAACGAAAAAAAGGTAAAGACTTTGCCTTTTAAACTCTCAAAAAACCCAATCCTGAAGAAAGAAAAAAAATGCAAACTTTTTTCTTTTTATGTGGGTGAGAATGAGATTTAAGACGCAACGTAAGAGCTAAGGTTCAATGAACACTTTCGTCAATGAAGTAAATTTTACCCTCTCAAATAATTTGACGATAGAGAATCTCCTCCTCTCTATTAAGCTCGACTCTCGAGGAACAAAAAGCAAAGAAAAGGAAAAAACCAAACACAGAACCAAAAAAAAAGGAAACTTTTTTTCTAATTTCAGACGAGACCAGAACCTCTGCGAACTTAAGAAGAACGAAACAGGAAAAGATTCAGAAACTGAAATTTGGGATTAAGATTAGTTCCTTTGTTAAGTGAAACAACTAGGAAACTGTGTTCATGTAGTTGTTTAATTTTTTTATCTTGACTGATGCTCGCTCTCATGCTACTATTGCTTCAGATCATGACTAAAAGATCCATTAATGATAAAAAATAAGTAGTTAATAATATTAATTAATCAATGATTTAAAAACCTTAATGATGTGTACAACTGTATTCCTCTATGTATGTTTTTTTTGGAAGACAAGTTGCGTCAAGATTCTTCTAATCCGACCAGAGAGACCTTGTTTCAAAAGTTTTGTCAATTTTTAAGGACAAATAGTATAATAACGAGAGAGAATAATTGGATGTTAGTTATGATAATACCGGTCGATGTCTCGGTTTGGTTAGCTTAAACCACCGGTTAAGATAAAACATGTGTTGAGTTGAACGGTGGTGAAAAGAAAGCCGTTGAAAAGAAAAAAAGGAAACGGTAAAAGACAAAAGTAGCCGCAAGGAGAAAAAAAAGATTGGAATTGGATTCCCATTGCTGGCGACTGTCACGTGTTCTTCACTGTCATATGACGTTAACTCACTTCCACGTTGGCACTCCTCATCCAACTCTAAACTTATTAGTTAAATTTGGTTCTCGTTAATTAATAAAATTATAAGGTTAATCATTTAAAAAGTACATTTTATAAGCTTACCTGAAAGTTACTAGATTAATTATATCTTCTTAATTTGTGTAAAACCATAAGATTTATTATGAATACCCTTAATTGTAGCAGAAGATAATTAAGGGTATAGTTTTAAGAAAATTAATTTATGAGTTTGACCTTTGTAGTTACATGTTTTATTAAAGAAAGGAGGCTAGTGATTATATCATTTTATTCAACAATTCTCTTTTTTTATTTTTTTTATTATGTGTATTATAGGTTGAACATGTTGTTGATAACATTTGAATCTTTAGTTTCCTATATATATGGGCTTGCTGTATAATCTTGACAAAACAAAGTCATTATGTGTTTTAATTGTTGATTCTTTTTTGACGAATCCTTTGAAAATGTTACGATAATTTCGTTTGTTACAATAATCCGACATGGAGAGTTGGATCACGATGGGCCAACCAACAAATCCTCTGATATTTTGTTTGTTTTGGCTTTGGTTGATTATGTACCGTTGAGGAATATGTGATATATATGTGGAAATCTCTCCTCTTTACAGTAAAAATTTGCCAGTCTTGGGAGTTTTGTTTCAAATTTTCATATAAGAAGTGATCTATATAGATTACATGAGAGAGGTGGTAGATTTATTTTCTAGCGTTAAAGAAGTTAGTTTATATTAACAAAAAATTTATGGATGTTTCTTCGAAAGTTACAAAACTAACATAACAAGCTAATGCTAATTTAAACAAAAAAAAAAAAAGAAGAAGCTAATGCTAATAACAGAAATGCCTATCGATGCATATAATTGGTTCATCATTAGAAAAATATCTAAGCAAAATAAAGAAAACTAGTTATGATAGAGATTAGATGGATGTCTCTGACTCTTTGGTTACAACAAAAGTAATATGATTGCTTACTTGCTTTGATTTGGGTATAATTAGAAAGATATTATTAACCAAATCAAACCTACATAAATTTTATCTACATTAAAGAACCAATTAAAGTGATACATATATGGGTGATCAAAGATATTAAAAAAGGACTACAAATTTCTCTCAAATATAATGAATATTATATTTTAAGAGAAAAATAATAATAAAAATGAGTTATTGCCTTGGAAGTATGTAATATATATATATATCATGTGTGTAAAACTAGTATTTTTATAAGTTTAGTTGGGAACAAATGTAAAAACAAGAAAAATGTGTGCCACACTTATTACTAGTTTATACTTAACCAGTAGTCCAGTAACAGTATTTTGTATCACAATAGTCCTCTCTATTATTCAACATCTAATAAATGTTTTCTTTTTTCGTATTGTTGTTGTATTCTAATATTAATTCAATTTAGCCCACTTGTCACTCTCTACCTTTACCTTTTAATGCGTGTTTGTGACATCTAATAAATGTTTTCATTTTATTTTGTTTGTATCAAAATTAGACTTATATACTTCATTTACATGGCCCCAATAACTTTATGCCACCCCCACACTATTGTCTATAGCAATCCAAAGAAGAAAACAAAAATCTAGTATATGTAAATATTTTCTGGTTTGCGAAATCAATGCAAATTTATTACTGAATAATGAAGATATTTAAGTTAATTCGTAATCCGAAAATTAGTTACTCCATCCATTTATTTTGTAATCAAAAAGTTACTTTATTCTTTTATTCTTCATTGTAAATGGTCAAATCCGAATACATGAACACAGCCGCCACAGATTCAGAAAAGATAAAAAACACCAAACTAAAATTTATAAAAATCAGGTTTTCTAGTTATAAGCCGAACTGTGAAATCTCTTGATAGTAGAATCATCGAGTATGTTAAGCATAACCGAGTTGGTCGTACACCTAGGAGTCTTGAACTGGTTCAAGCCTCCGCATTTCCCTACGCAACGTTCCGCCACTTTCCCAAACGTGCCTCGTTTCACAACTCGTAGCTCGAGCGGTCCGATCGAGTTCATGCGCCTCGACACTACATAACCATAGTCTACAAATGCAGTATCCATCTCTCTGCAGCATTCTTCAAGAGCCTTATCCTCTGCTTCTCCTCTGATTTCCCAGTATATTACGTAGTGACCTGGACGAGCTATCACGTCTGCGTGGCTTGTAAAGTCAACGACTTCGGCACGTGTGGTTCGGCTCAGAAGCTGAGACGCCTTATCGACCACTCTCTGAAGATCTTTCTCTGTGTTCTTGTCAATGTTGATGGTTAAGATGAGTTTTCTTCTGTATATGAAACTTAGTTTCGGTGTGCCTTTGTGAAAACCGGTTACTTCAACGACGTCTCCTAATCTGTACCTATAAAGACCTGAACAGAGCACAAAGCAGAGGAAGTGATATAACAGAGGAAGCAAAAAAGGCACAATAAGCTTGTCGGCTATACCAATTGACTATGGAAACTGCAGTACAGATTCTTATTTACCTGTGAAGGTGGTAAGAACAAGTTCATACTCCTGTCCGAGTTTGACTTGAGAAAGAGGAACAGGTTTATCTTCGACAAAGTCACCGTCACTGCATATGTCTGATTCATCCTGCCGCCTGTAAAGTGGTATAAACTCAAAGTAACTAAAAGTTGGAATCACAGCAAAGGTCACGTCTTCTGGGGGAAGATGAGGATCAACGTTCACACCGATCCAGCTCTCTGTTGAACCATAATCTGCGCTCACCAGAGGCAAACTGCTAGCGTAATGCCTCAATTTTTTCAGGTACGGCAGCATGGAACCCGTCATGATTGAGGAGATGAATTTTGCATTTGGCCATAGTTTTGGGATCAAGCCACACCATCCGAGATTTGATTCCAGCTCTATGCAGGTCTCCTCGATATGAGAAGCTAGGGACGGGTTTGGTCTGATCAGAGCCAGTACAGCTTTCCTCAGCTTGGGCAGAGTGATTCTTGAGTTGAGACTGCCTTCCTTGATGTCAGCACATATCTCTCTCCAGATTTCTTCAAAAAAGGAGAAAGCTTGGACAATGGTGTAGGAGAAAGCAGAGGCGACAAACTCTACTTGGCTGGAGTAATGGAGACCAAGTAGGAGATGACAATACGTGCACTGCCCAAAATCACCTCCCGAGATGACCTCTTGTGGGCTACAAGTGAAGGACTTCGTTATCTCTTGCTTAGTTTTAAATTCTTCACTCGCATAGTAATGTGCTGTGGCCGTTCCTACTGTCAATCCTCCTAGCGTCTTAAATTCCTTCCCGGCGTATATAAACTCAAGAATCCTCCCTCCTTCCCTTATTGGATAAAACCTTTTAACAAAAAAAAAGCATCGTAGAATTTATGAGCAAATCAAGAGGTTTTCAATGCAAAAGAAAGGGCAAGAAATGAAAAACAAAAACCTTGATCTGAAAGCTGCTGATAATCGGAAAATCTGAAGAGTAGTTTGCGCACTATGGCGAGTAAACGGAACATACTTTTGTCTTCCTTCTGTCGTTCCAGAGCTGCCTCAAAATAAAAGAGTAGAAAGGGATCACATACACAAACAGAGAAATCAAAAGATGCATATACTCATGTATATAGAAATATACCTGAGAGACAGAACAGTGATCGGTTCTTGTGTAAGTAATGGAGAAGTCTCTCCATCTGCTATTCTTTGAATATAAGGATCTAAATCAGCATGTGAAACAATAGGGACCAAGGAAGAAAAGAGAGTTTCCAAGGTATAATCGTCCATTTTTTCTACATCAACAGTCCCAAGCCATTTCTTCAGATACTCCACTCCGGAGTTGAGCTCAAGAATCCGGCGCAGAGTCTCGCTTTGGACCTTGCAGGCATTCTCCGATACATGTTCGAACCAACCAATAACATCATCATGCCGAGCTTCTGCAGCTTCCATCAAAGACAAGCCCTTCAAGGCACTAATGTTATCTCAGCGATGCAGAATGAGTAGAATTCCTAACCCAACATATAGGGGAGTACTGTACTGGTCATTGACCACTCTCTTTGTCTTCAACCAAAAAAAGTGGTGTATGGTAGTTCTCACCTTTTTGGGTCTCCTTATTTGTCTTTTCAATAGGAAAAAACCATCACAGATACCTCCATAAATGTCACGGGAATTACCGTCCACAAGTTCTATCTTCACTTATTACAGCTATTAATGCGTTCTCACAATATAAGAGTATCCCAGTCTCAACATGTGCTCTAGAGACAAACCTTAACCACAATGTATTTTGCAATATCATCTAGTGCGGTCCCATGAAAAGCCTCTCTGCCTCCTAAAATATCAAAACACCTACATCATGTTAGATCTCTTTCAACTGCTTTCCCTTTCCCTGTAATAATTCAGTGGATACAGCAATATATATATGGCAAATATTAAATGAACAGAGCTCATAAACACCTATTTGAGCAATCTACCATTAGAAGTTTTTAGTTCTTCCTAAACTGTGGCCAACCCTTTGATGTTCTTTCTCAGCATATATCTGGATAAGCATGTAGGACCAAACTACTACTTATCACATGTTGCACAAGATATTATTTGTTTTTGGGGCAGGCTTGCTCTTCCCTCAACCTCAACCTACACAGGCCCACCACTAGTTTCAACATTAAAGTCCTTTCACTTTCTTTCTTTCTCCCCCAATCCGTGTATGTACACAAAAATTTCAATCATGGTTTGCAGTTTGCAAGTCAAATGAATCTCTTTAGCCTTTTCTCGCTCACTATCTTCTTGATGGGTAATTAATTCCTTAAACATCTTATCAAGATCCGTAAAGCAAAGGACTGGCTGCACGTTAATCTCAATATAAGCCAAAAACAGCTTTGTCACCAGCTAATCTTATCTCCAAGATACAATACAAAAAACGTGGGTAGTAGTGACATGACAAGTCTCTGAGAAACATTCAAGTTGTTTCAAGAAGAGCTCACCTAACTAGACGAGAACTTGTCATCCGTGGTTGGTGAACTCGGAATTTGGGTACACAGTACATCTTTGGATGCAACACACAGAAAAATCTAAGCTGTCCCCCCCTTATGGATGCATCAATGAACGTGGTGTACAATGACTACATTTGGCTTGGCCTCCTTAACGAATCATATTGCCCAAGAAATACATAACATGTATGTAATTTTCCCTTCTGGTAGAGTTTCCAGTCACAAACCTATATGCATGAGGCAGAACCCGAAAGTCACTTCCCATCCAGTTGTTGATAAAATGCTTAGACAAGACTCAAAACATGGATCATATTCATATATGCAAAACTTATCTGACTCGTACCTCCAGTTTCCGTAGCTCTTTAAGTGTCTCCACAGGTTTATACATTTGCCATTGAGCGTGCTGATAAGATTAGGTTGTAAGTAACAAGCTATGGTCTGATCCTGTAAGGCTGCAACTGTCCATTACTCCTAATCAACAAATCGGCCAAACGAATCAGGAAACCCCCGATTTTTTTCTAATGTCACCATAACCTAATCTTATCAACATCGTTAACCAATACACATTCATGAAAACAGATAATGATAAACCTGTAGCAATTCACCAACGAAATATAGCGTATACACGTTTCTTTTGATCGGAATCTTCTTTCCCAGACTGCCGTAGCGGCGGAGACCACGATGGTCTAGTCCTTGTCTTAAACTGGCATTGTAGGGCTCATAACAACTGGTCCTATGGTCTAGTGGTTAGGACATTGGACTCTGAATCCAGTAACCCGAGTTCAAGTCTCGGTAGGACCTTTTTTTTCGGCTTCGGTTTTAAAGATTGGTGCAGCCCGGGTTTTAGCCAATTCGAAAATCCTTTTGGTTATTTAGATTTAATTAAATTAAACCGAAACTCGGTTTGGCTCAGTTTCCTACCGTTTTTGCTCACCAAAGTCTGCTTCTTTTTTGTTCTCAAAGTCTAAAAACTTAACCTTTGGCGGTGAGAGAACCAACGAGAGGAGAAAAAAAGGATCTCCCTTTGAGAAGTACAACTTCCATGGCAGCTCTCTGTTGTTTTCCTGCCACCATCATCGTCTCCGGGAACCTTCCTTCACGGATTAGAATCGGCGATCGATTACCTAGACACAACCCTTTTAAGAACCAGAGACGATTGATTACAAAGAGAAGGAGTTTGATCGTTGGCTCGATCATTGAAGACAGAGAAGCAATCGATGTTAAAAGTGTCAATTTCAAGCCAGAAGAAGAAAGAAAAGAAGATGAAGAAGAAGGAGAAGATAGAGATACGGATCGGTTGATGAGTCGAGGAATCAACGCAGCCATAGTTCTCGCCGCCGGTACAGTTGCGGTTACGAAGCTTTTAACCATCGATCATGACTATTGGCAAGTAAGCTTAGATTTTTTTTTTTGCTTTCTTTTGTGAATTGATTGATGCTTCAGTTTCTGCAAAGCTTGCACCTTTATGGGATTATGCAAGAATTGATGTAAGGATTGTTATTGTTCTTCTTAGGGTTGGACTCTCTACGAGATACTTAGGTATGCACCTGAGCACAATTGGGTTGCATATGAACAAATCCTCAAAACAAACCCAGTTTTGGCGAAAATGGCCATCAGTGGAATTGTGTATTCTCTAGGAGATTGGATTGCACAAGTAAACAAACTCAAAACCTTCTAGAAAGCTTCTCAATTTGAGTCCTCTCTGACTATTTTGACTGTAAATTTTATGCAGTGTTATGAAGGAAAACCGCTATTTGAGTTTGATCGGACTCGTGTACTTAGATCAGGTCTTGTTGGATTCACTCTCCATGGTTCGTTCTCTCATTATTATTACCAATTCTGTGAGGTAAAAATCAATCTTTGTTCTGTCAAGATATGTTGTGATAACATGTTGTTGATACAATGCGCTGAACGCCAAATCCTTGTTTCGTACAAGGCTCTCTTTCCTTTTCAAGAATGGTGGGTTGTCCCTGCAAAAGTGGCCTTTGATCAAACCGTATGGTCTGCAATTTGGAATAGTATCTACTTTACAGTTTTAGGGCTCTTGCGTTTCCAATCTCCAGCTGACATTTTCAGCGAAATCAAGACCACATTTTGGCCAATGCTCACTGTAATTAACAGTCTTTGCCTCTGTCTTAATCACCATATGAAAGTTAAGAGTTCATCTTGTTTTAATGTTTTGTCATGATTTTGGTTGTGCAGGCAGGCTGGAAACTCTGGCCATTGGCTCACTTGGTTACATACGGTGTAATTCCTGTAGACCAAAGGCTTCTTTGGGTGGATTGTATTGAACTCATATGGGTCACTATATTGTCAACGTGAGTCTTCTTCATCTTCAATATTTTCAGTCCAATTTATTTGAAAATGATGTGCTTATCAGCTTGTCGGCTATCATGAAGAGAATTTTTGTGTTACTAATATTAGTTGCTTGATTTGCATTCTGAATTCTCTTGAAGTTACTCAAATGAAAAAGTAGAGGCACAAGCATCAGAGATAACAAACTCTAACTCGAGCGAGGTTTGTCAACTGTTCCTTTTCTCGGAGGCCCTCTCTTCAAAAATAGTCTTGAGCGTTTTCTTCTAAGCTAATTTGTACCTGCAAATACTTGACAGGACTAGGAGATACCAGCATGTAGATTCAGGATTCTATAGACTAGCAGGAAGTGGATGAGGAAGACCAAATACATATATATTTTTTTCCCATTTAAGAGATACCTAAAATTGTATATATACATTTGATTCATGGATTCCAAGAGAGAATCAATGAGGCAAATCTATTGTGCAATACAAATACATCAAACACAAAACATCAGCAAAAAAAACAAACAGATCAAGCTGCTCACAATGCTCAAGCATAACAACGAAAATTACATTTTTTTTTTAAGATCAGTTATCAGAAATAGCATTAAAAACTAATATCAAGCCTTCGACTTATCTTCGGAGAATCTGGGAAGCTGGACAAGTGAGTTTACGCGTGTGACGCCTTCTAGACCCATCCAGTTTTGATCACCTACATTCTTCTCATCCTCTGCATCAGTCTCTGTATTCACATTACCGTAAGCCTCATTTTCTTGATCTGATGATGATCTAACTGTGAAGTTTCTTTGGAGACAGGGTTCTGATCTTTGGCCATCATCTGATTCTACTGCATTTGTGGCCGACGAGAAGCCTTGTTCATCATAATCCGACTCAGAATCCATTTTCCCATCCAGAAACAAACACACCACTGCACAGTCGTCCATTTTTGAAGTCGGATACTTTAGTTTCCATTCACGTGCAGCCGAGTTCACTAAGATCCTAGCCGCTGATGCCCGGCTTGTAGCTGCAGCTACAATGTCAACAACTTCTTCGTTGCTTAACACATCCCATACCTGTTCAATAAAGCTCAAAGATCAGTCTAGCCATTGTCTTGAGGCTCAGAAATAGTATCACTTGCTTCTTACTCCGTCTGAGGCAAGAACAACGAATTGATCTTTGTCGGTAAGAACACGGTGAGTGAACTCAGGTACTGAAATGACTCCATAGTCTTTCAGACAGAAGTCACCAAACGCCCTAGCCATGGCCAATCCAGGTGCATCATCATAAGGTAGCCAGACTCGCGGAACCTCTGGCTCGTCTTCCAGCGCAAATACTCGACCTTTACACCGTTTGATCCTCTCAGCTTCCCCTATTAGACCCACAAAACAGTAACATCCTTATTAGAGATATGCATACAGGCGAGGAAAAAAGATTGTGAAAAGGTGTTAAGCATACTCGGTAAATCCGGCTTCAGATCAACTGTTAGTTGAGTTGCTACCATAAAATCGTTACTATCTTTTGATCCAAGGATGGCCCGGGAATCCCCAATGTTTCCCATGAAGAGATTAGACCCCTGCACAATCAAAAGAAATCATCTAGATCAGAGGAGACATGGTTGAAACCGAACAAGTGCTCACTGTTCTCTAGATCTACCTGTTTAAGAATTGTTACACCAGTGCTGCCACTGCAGAAACAGTCCAGATTAGGATGAGACCGCAGTTCCTTATCCATGGCTTTAAATGATTTCATGAAAGCTTCTCCCCACAAGCCTTTTAGTTTATCTTCATCAGATCCTTCTTTAACAGCTTCTTGGACAGCCGATTTGCTTGAGTTTCTTCTGAATCGAGTTCCTTTAGAACCATTTTGCTTCGACTGAAGCGTATGAAAGAAAGACTGCAACTTCACAGGCAATGTGTCTCTCACCTTTCGAGCAACAAGATGACCGTAAGGACCATGACCATCAAATACACCACAAAAGGTCACATCTTCAGACATAAAATCCTACAAAGCAGCAGCAACTCCAGCTAAATACGGGTTGACCATACTGTTAGAAATACAACAAAAAAGAAAAGTCTCTGAAGAACTTACTTCCCACACAATCATGGCGTCCTGATTAATACCCTTGCGTCCTTGTTGAGTGAAAATGCAAGAGCTCCTGCTCTTGCTGCTGCTGATGATCCGATTTGGTATAGAAGTCAAGTTCTGCAGCGAGACGATGTGGTCAGAAAAGGTTCTCTTCGCCCTTTTGCTCACACAACAACCAATCCCAAGGTATGGTCGGCGCGCAGGCTTCTCTCCATTGCTCCAGCTGCTGCACGTACTCTTACTACTAGTCGATACACAACCACCCATTCTTTAATCCCAACGCAGACGATAAGGTTAATATATAGACGAGGAAAGACTCTCCTTTTTGAACCACCAACAGATCTCCAATGCTCAAGTAGAAAATTTGGTAAGAAAAGAGCTTTTTACATAAGTGTTATGTTGGATTTAAATCTTGTAAACCTGAAAGCAATGCAAATAAGGGATTCAGTGAATAGTTTTAAAGCAGTTTCAACAAGATCACAGAGGAAAACAACAAGTAAAGACCAAAATCCAGCATGTGATCTTGACAATAGAATATATATATAACTCAAAAAGACTGTCTAGATTGTTTATCACTGACACATATATTACCACCATTGGGGATCTTATTAATCTATGTTCTGCGGCTTCTTTACTAATCCCTGCGATTAAACTAATCTAAATAGGACCTACACAAGAAAAAAATACTGAAATGAAAACATAAAGGTTTAAGAACAGAGTTCTCCCAAATGCTTATTCACACATGAATCAAGATGGATTCTTATGAATATCTCTTTGTCATGTTCTTGTCATGTTCTTTACATCATTTGACATTATTCTATAGGCGTAAATCATAAAATTCTGCCTGAAAGTAACATTTTCCAAGGAGAGACCAAACCCATGAGCTAAGTTCCATAATGTTCTACTCTTATTTTCAAATACTGAGAACTGAGAACCGACAACATCCTGAAACAGATCAAACTCAGGCAAATCTAGCATTGTCTGAAGAAACTTACAAACACTGGAAAGAAAAAAACCCAAATTCTCTTGAGAGTCTTACATCCACTTTCTTTATGGGTATATTTCTCAGGAAACGTTAATACAAAATTCTGAAGAACAGAGAGATTCCAAAGCAACCAACAACAAAAACCAAAAAAGGTACCGTTTTTACTGCAAAGGGATTCACTTTTTAGGAATCCAATGTTGTAAAGTTAGTCGGAAAAAAGAAGAAGAAACAAACTAGTATTCTGAAAATCACCCGGAAACCAAACTAGTGCAGAGTGATGAAGAGGAAAGACAAACAAAACAGTTGACAAAACTATGTGCAGAGTGATGAACAGCTGGAACCTAAACAGAGAGGCCTTAAAACAACGGGAAACCCATAAAAGAGAAACAGAACGGTTCAAGATCAAATGTGAGCTATATTGAAAAGCAAAATAACACACCTTTGTGTCTGGTAATCCAAGAACAGTTGTTTGATTCACAGACTGGAGAACAGAGGAAGTGAGAAAGAGAGAAAAGTCTATGTATGAGTATGAGTGAGTTGGGATCTCATTAATTGAAAGAGGAAACAAATCATGGAGAGAGATAAAAAGAAAACAAAGGATTTAGTTTCCCCAAATAAATTGAATTTTTAGTATTTCTTAATTTTTCATGAAAGAGATAGCCATATATTAAAGCTGCTTTTGTGCTTTTTTTAATTTTTACAAATAACTTTCTAAATCTAATTTAATTTGTATGAAAAGAAATATTTGAATAGTTTTTTCCCAAATTAATCCAGTCCATACACTCTCCATCACACAAAAATTTTCAATTACTTACTATAAAAGAAAAAAACAACTAATCCATAATAATTTAAAATATCCGGAGTCTAACAAAAAGATATTTGAATCCTTGGAAACCATGGTAATTTTTTTATAACGATACATAGAAGAATAACATAGTTTGTGCACAAGTATAATGCCTATAAATAGAAAATCAAAAATATTTTGGTAAACATTCGATAAAATCAAATATATCCGAAGTATAACGAAAAGGTATTTTTAATATTTGTAAACCTTCGATAAAATATAATGAACTACAAGAATAATATTTTTCAGGCGCAAAAATAATACAGACAAATAAAATTAAGTCTAAACTTCTTTCTTGAAGAAAACTATATTTTTTACTAACTACTTTCAATTTTCCTTAAAGCACATATTGATTTTTAAAAAAAAAAGAAATTTGTGTATGAATTGAGTTGATAATGATCTAATATTATAAAAAAAATCAGCTTGTATACACGTTAACAAAATGTATTGTATTAAAATAGTAGTTGTTTCATTGCAAAGGAAAAGAACAAGTATTTGGATCAAGTGTTTTTTTTTTTTTTTTTTTTTTTTTTTGCTTTCTTTATTGTCGCATGCTATGATGATGAGGAAGGGCCTGAGATATTTAGCTTTTGATTGCATCATTAACAGTTAATACCTGTCTTCCCTAACCTACATGATTCATCCCTTTTCATCTTTTGGTTCCAAACTTTATTTTTAATTTAATTTCATGATGTTATTTAGTCCAATCATTTTACGCATTTTCACAACTTCTTCTGACTTTTCTTTTCAGATTTTGAGTGCAAATGACAGACAAATTCATCCACTTGGATTCACTTCTTTAAACTTATCTAGTTGTATGTTGAAATACGTATGTAAATACTCTTCCGTGTGTTCATACTTCATATGTCAAACAACACTTAATTGTATGTTTCCCTCCTTTGTGTTTTCCTAATTAAAGCGACACGACAATCAAGATGAGATATTATTTTTATGGGCACTACGAAGCCAACATGTTCAATCACTTTTGTTTCTCCACATCCTAATCCATTTCTCCTTTTTCTTTCTTAGTTTTTTTTGTTTGTTTGTTTGTTAAACTCTTTTTCTTAGGGATGTTATTTGAATTAAAGCATACAAGTTGTTTTAAACTTTGATTCAAATGTATCCTCAACATTCATTTGCAAAGTCTTGTAAGGTTCTTTTAGGCTTTCCAAAACACAGAATCCTGTTTGGTTAGTGACTAAAATATAGCTCTAAAGTATGTATATCACAATTACTACTATGTGTTAACCGTACTGTAACCCTTTTATAATAACAACAATAATAATACGTGTTGATACATTTTCATGAATTTCCCACTTTTCTTAAAATTTTAACTTCAAAACAATTACCATATTTGTTACCGAATATGTCGATATAAGTTTTTCTTTATCAGTATAGGCTTAAATCAGTATATTCTAAGTTAATGGAGTTATAGATGGAGCTAGTGCCTAAAACCTCTCGTGAATTTTAATATAATTGTTAGACACTTTTTTTACGAGCTAGGATTAATTGATATGATAGAATTATATCGACAGTAATTTAATAAATCATAACTTTGTATAATTGAAGGATTTCTTTAAATAGCTTTTGTGTAGTGGATGAGATGAAAATTTTACTCGATATATTTTAATACATTAACAAGTTGTTTAGTGAAAGAAAAAAAAAAACAAGTTAACAAACAAGATAAACGCAAGAATGCGAAATTATTATTTTTTACTCTTTTGTCATCAAATGCGAAATTAATTATGTACACCAAGATAAAAAAAGGATTAACTTATTATGTACTGCCGACATTAGACTGTTCTGTACACTAAGTAGGAACTTTTGTTGAATATTGACGTTGTCAGAATAGTTTAATTTGTCATTTGGTGGTTTGTTGTTGTAGGTTTAATTTCTGATGTATACTATTGCGTTCACTGTAAAATTCTTACATATACATATATATATATATTTTTCATCTCACATATACATATATATATATATATTTTTCATCTCATAAAACAAATTACAAGGTTATCGGGAACAAACTCTCCTCTAGGGAGAGCCATGGTGGAGCCGATGTACTTGTAAAGGAGAAAAGCTCTCCACGGCTTCTTGCTTTCTTTGCAAGATAATCTAATCGCCCATTCTCTAATCTCGGGATTTGGCGGATACTGAAGTTCGGAAAAAAAGCCTTTAAATCTCTAAACGAGGCAAGCTCAGCTGCGAACGTGGGCCAATCGGATGGCATCTCCAAAATTACAAGGATATCCGAGCAGTCTGTTGCAAAACTGGCATTAATCTGACCAATCTCAATCATACTCTCCATAGCCCATAGAAGGGCGTCCACCTTAGCATGCAATGGTGAAAGACTCCTTCTAGCACTCTTGAGGCCTAGCAACGAATGACCTCTCTGGGAGTTTGCTCTATCTTTTACAAGGACCCAACCAAGGCCACAAAAAAAGTCAGAGACCAGCCAAGAAGCATCACATTGACATTCCAGAGGTGGAGAAACAAGAGGCCTTTGGATTGTCAATGGAAGGTGTATTAGGTCCACCACTTCCTCTGTTGCCAAAGCTCGTCGCCATACTTCCGCTTCTTGATTGGCGAGCAACAAAGTCTTCTGAGGTGACTCTCGAATATTCTTAAACATGAACCGATTGCGGCCTTTCCAGGTATACCATAGGATCCAAGGGAAATCCTGGATAGCCGCTACATATCAAATCTCGCCCTCCCCAAAGAAGGAAGTCAAAATTAGAGAACAGAGACTGACAAGGGAACATCGTCCCTGAAGAAGGGGTAGAGGAGAGAGCCCAGATTTGCCTAGCAGGAGGGCACTCAAAAAGAAGATGATTAATCGTCTCCTCTCCCTGGCCACATCGAGGGCAATCCCTCTCCCGACTAATATGGCGAGTAAAAAGTCTTTTAATGCGGGGTGTCAATTGTCAAACTCAACCTCAGCTCCTCCTAATCACAAGAACCATGCAATAATAATGCAAAGCTAAATTATACTAGCTAAGTTATAAATAAATATTCATTGAAAATCAAATTAAGAAGGAAAACAAAAAAAAAGAAAGAAAAGAGAAAAAGTGCGAGGGGAAATAAGTAAAAAGGATATCTTGTGTTAGAAGAAAAGGAGCAGCATCATCATCTTCCCATGTGTGTGTATTTGATAGATAGCGATTGATGTCATGTGGTGGTGGGTCAATTTCACCATATGATGATGTTATATGGCTCTAACTCGTATGATCATCAAAACTAAATACCACTCTGAACATTACATAACATAGCTCACACACAAGGATCACTCGATCAACTGTCTCTTTACCGAGCATGAGCTTTAATTTGTGGTTTCTAAGTCTTAGCGATAGTGCTTGAAATGATACATTTTAGTTGGTCAAACAGATATGGTTGTGTAAGTGTGTAACAAACAAAAAACAACACCTGTTTTTGTATCAATATATAGCTTGGTCATATGATTATGCCATTAACTTATGAATGCAGTAGCCTAATCAGTGTAATCCAAAATATATAAAAAAAAACAACGCAAATTCACTGCATATTATATATGTAGGTGGATGTGTACGTTGGTTATAACATTGCTGAACTGGGTGAAGATTTCTGTATGCACCTCCTCCTGTTCTTGTTCTAAATCCGACATACCAAGAAAACACTTATGAGTGGTGTAGAGAGTGTACAGGGAGCCAAAGAAGAGACATGCATCAATCAAAGTTGTCCAGTAGAGGGCCTTGTGAGTCTCATTGGGTTTACAAAAATCAATCAGGCCTATTTGTTTGGAGTCCAAAATACATGAGTTAGGCCCAAAGACTTATCTCAATATATATATACACACTAATAAGTTGCAAATCTTTTGGTATGATGGTAAAAGATCCAACAGGTCCAAAAACATTGATTAGATATGAGCCATCGGAGTAGAGACTCATAGCACAACGTCAGTATCATCAACTTTCGTTTTCAGAGTTCCCCCAAATCACGACGATCGCCTAGCTATCATACCCATCTGGCATCCCCGCGCCGCCTGATAAACCGGTCATTAACCAACGTACCGGTTTTCTAGATTTTTTACTTACAATATTCGGTTCTATAAATTCATTCATTTAAAATATATATGTAAATATCAACCACGATTATTTAATCACATACGTACTACTTCACCTTAAGATGTTTTGCGTTCAAACCTAACCCATATCTAAAACAAGAAAAAACAATATAACAAAAAAAGAGAGATGTTTTTCACGTGTTATTCATAATTTATAGTTCCTCTGCTTTCTAAAATAAGTTTTTTTTTGTTTGACAGATTTTTTTAAAAAAAGATTTTCCTAAATTACCTTTAACCGAATTCAAAAAAATAAAAATAAAAATCATTTTGTGTGTAACAAACGAGAATATAGAATACAAAAATAAAGTGATAATATCAGTAATATATAATACAATATAGTAAATGGAAAAAAAAATGAAAGAGATTAGGTTTGAGTGAAATAAAGTATTTTTGGTGGAGCCAAAACCAGTATAGGAAAAATCAAAGCATGGGGTCTGTAATTTATTTGCCATGTGTCAAGAAAATGTACCACATGGCAGCAGCAAACGCCAAACGCCAAAAAAAGATACGTGTCCACGTAATTTGACGTTTTACACGTGATTGCTTGTGACTACCGTTTTTTTTTTTCTTTTTTTTTGGTAAAAATTGTGACTACCATTTTAATTAGTTTATATTTGTCTCACATTAATTTTTCAAGTATTTCGTTTTTTAGACAACATTTACAGAATTACGGAGAGAAAAAAAAAAGAAATTAAAATAAATAAATATATATGGCCATTTGATTAAACTTCTGATCGTTATTTCCAGGACGTGATATTTTGACGGTAAGATTTTTTAACTGGACAGAATTAGTAATTTACTAGTATGTCACCTCACATTAGCCATTCACTTATTTCAACATCAGATATAGTTTTTTTTTTTTGTTATTGTTTCATGTGAACTTCTAAAAAGTTTCTGCGTAGATTATGTCGCGATAGAACTCGTCTTGTATTTAAGTTCTATGGATGGATATAAGCTAAAAATATATATATTAAACTTTGGATTTTGTTCTCTCTTAAAATGTTAGTAATATAAGTTGATTTTTTCAAAACTTTTATAACTAGAAAAAAACTATAGAAAGAGATTACTAGTATAGTATTATAGTTTATATTATATAGTTGCATAGATTTTAAGAATTAATATTGCTTCTTTTTTTTTGCTATAAAAAGCAAATATATGCATATATAATCGTAGATACATAATACACACTACCTTCTTTTTTGACATCAATACATAGTATATATATATACTATCTATAGGACTAACATTTTATTTTACTCTTCCTAATACAAATATAGGAATAATTTTTTCTTTTTCTGATGACAAAAAAAGGTATAATTTTTTTCTTTTTTTCTTTTACGACTGCGTTGTATTAATGATAGCCATTCAGAGTACATGATAGAAGAAGAACGACTTAGTAGAATTTTTAATAATAATAAGTTAGGCAGCCTAATTTTACACAACTTTTCAAAATACGTCATTAACAAATATCATCCGTAATGTCAAATGTGTATATATATATCCATGATAGGAAAAAAAAGAAGCTGGATGAGTGTACTTAATTCTTTTTATTCAGTCACATATTTTAATGGTTTTGAATCGTGTTTTACAATTTGGTGTCAGACTGTCAGTGGATTTTACATTTGTATATCATGTTTTTTGCTTTGGTGTAATTCAATTATTACAATCTAATATTATTCCTTACAAACGTATTTGGTATATTGGGTCAATTTTAATGAAATCTTATGGATTTGCATAGGTAAAAATCTGAAAAAAAAAATAATAATCGTTAAAGTATATACAATTAAAAATTTTAAAACAATATCAGATTTTAAAATTTACAATAATAATATGTAGAAAATATAAAAAAAAATTTCTTATAAAAAATACAAACTTTACCAAACCGTAATCAAGCGAGGATATTTCTACTTAAATGGAAATTACCCTCTAAATTAATTTACACGTGAACAATGTTCTTAGAATTATATTCTTTTATATTGATCTTATAAAACTATTTAGGAAAAATTGCCCTCTAAATAAGGCTATGAAGTAATATTCTCACAAACATGAAATTTATCAAATCACTCAAAATTAAAATGAAATTATGCTTTTAAAGTCAAATTAAACATTCTGTAAATGAACTACTCGACTAGTTGTTAACTGTCAAGTGTAACAGTTGACTAATTTTGTTTTTTTTTTTAAAAAAAAATCTTCTAATCGAAATAAGTTTTAACAACAATACATTAAAAAAAAAAACAAAAAAGGGAACCACGTGAGGATCATGAGCTGCGGTGGACGAGGAAAATCGTCAAACTTTGAGATAATCTTTGATTAGGTGTTTGTTGTTATACACACTTTTACTCTTTTCTTTTTTTAATTTTCCTGAATTCAGACAGAACCTTCTCTTTTCTCCAATTGGTCTTATCTCTTTTTATTTATATTAATTTACTGAAATTTACTACTATTTTAATTCGTTTTCTAAAATTAAAGAAAGAATGAAGAAACAAAAAACCCAAAACAGAGGGTTTTGATCAAGTAAAAGAAAGAATATTTTCAAGAAAAAGCAATCCAATTCTCATCTCCTTATTTATATATAAACGCCTTCATCTCTCTGTTTTGTATCCACTTGTTTTTTTCCCTCTCTTTCAACCAAATTTCCCGAGAAAGTTTTCAGTTTTCCGGGAAAACTGTAACAGAACTCTGTTTTTTTTTTTTCTTCTTTTCCTTCACAATAAAAATTGGGTCTTTTCTTTTCGTTTCTTTTCAAGTCTGCATTTTTCTCTCGAAAATCAAAAACAAAAACAAAGACAAAAAACACAAATTTAGTTTTTTTGGATTTTTATCATAGAAGAGGAAACAAACAAAACAACCGTAAAATCGTCTCTCTCCACAGAAAAAAAAGAGAAAGAAGACTTTTCTTTCTTCAGCAAGTAACTGAGTATATTTCGGTTTTTTTCTTAATCTTTCTCCAAAATTCAATTTTTTTTTCGTTTTTAATAATTTAAGTTTAAAAAAAAATTCTTGTCCATAATTTCCGTTTTCCTTAAATTCAGCTGTCCTAACGTCAAAACTCAGACACTCGCTTGCGTGTCTCCCTCTTAAAGTCTCCCCCATCTCTCTCTCTCTCTCTCTCTCTTTCTCCTTCGTTTCTCTCTGTTTCTGTGGCCTATTTTTCAAAGAAGAAGAAACCCAATTTATCTCTCTCTCCCTCTCGCAAGGAATCATGGTGTTTGGAAAAGGGTCAACGAAAAAATCGAACCTTGACAGGTTCCTTCATTGTACAACACCTGTAGTGCCACCCCAGTCTCTTCCCAAGGTTTGAAACCTTCTCTTCTTCTTCTTCTTCATCTTTCTCTTAATGGGGGGAAATATTATTAAAATGGGGTTTTTTTTGTTGTTGCAGGCGGAGATTAGGAGTTTGAATCGGATTTGGCATCCGTGGGAGAGAGAAAATGTTGAGTTTTTCAGATTGAGTGATCTATGGGATTGTTATGATGAATGGAGTGCTTATGGAGCTGGTGTTCCTATTCGTCTCACCAATGGAGAATCTCTTGTTCAATATTATGTTCCTTATCTCTCTGCTATTCAGATTTTCACCTCTCGTTCTTCCTTGATCCGCTTGAGGTACACACACATACATACATAGCTTTTATATTGCCGCTTTGTTACGTTTCCCTTGAATCTATCTTCATTAAGGGGATTTTAGATTTGAAAGTTTAATCCTTTGATGAGTATGTGAGATGATGTGTGACCTCTCTGGATTGTTCTTGATTTGATTAGGGATGACTCTGAAGATGGGGAAAGCAGAGATTCCTTTAGTGATTCATATAGTGATGAGAGTGAAAGTGATAAGCTTTCGAGAAGCGCTTCTGAGGAAGGACTTGAGCACGATGCTCTCTTGCATCCTAATGATCGCTTGGGATATCTATACCTGCAATACTTTGAGAGATCAGCTCCTTATGCTCGAGTTCCTCTCATGGATAAGGTAATCTTCAGTTAGTAGGATTAGTGGCTTGGTTGATTCCTCATTCGCCATAGGCAAAATAAGCCCTTTTGATTGTAATGATCTTGTTAGCATTCAATACTTGAAATGACACATGATGATTTTGATTTCAGATCAATGAATTGGCTCAGAGGTACCCTGGATTAATGTCGTTGAGAAGCGTAGACCTTTCCCCGGCAAGTTGGATGGCGGTAGCTTGGTACCCGATTTACCATATTCCAATGGGAAGGACCATCAAAGATTTGTCCACTTGTTTCCTAAGCTATCACACTCTTTCTTCTTCTTTCCAAGGTAGTAATATTTTGAATCCTCTGGGATAGAAGTTCTTTGGGATGTGATTTGTCCAGCAAAAATGTAATCATGATTATTGTATTGATATACAGATATGGAGCCAGAAGAGAATGGTGGGGAAAAGGAGAGGATCCGAAAGGAAGGAGAAGGTGTAACTTTGCGTCCTTTCGGGTTAGCCACATACAAGATGCAAGGCAATGTTTGGCTCTCGGAAGACAATCAAGGTCAAGATCAAGAGCGAGTTGTGTCACTTCTAAGTGTTGCGGATTCTTGGCTGAAACAGCTAAGAGTCCAACACCATGACTTCAACTACTTCTCAAGAATGGCTCACCGTGGCTGAAACAAATCTGTCGCTATACGGATGATTTCATATGTAGATTTTTTTATGTCTTTTTGTTTTTCTTGTTGGTCTCAAGTGACAAGGAGATTACTGTTTTCCCTGGTCACAATTTGTCCAGTGGTTGGAGTAGAAGTGGCAGCGTCGAGGAGGCTCAGACCGCTAACTGAGCGTTTCCTTAAAGGCAATTACAGGAGTTTCAGCGTTTTGGGTGTAGAATAGGTTTAAAGTCCTATCAATGGGAGATGTCGTATATCATAAGTACTGATTTCTTGAGAAGAGTGGTTTCTTGTTGTTGTTGTTTCTTGATAACATTGACTGAGAGAGGTTCTTGTTCTTGTACCTGAGAGTGTACTTAGTATAATACTTTAATGGAGTAGTAAATATAACGAATCTGATCATATACATATTTGTAATTGTTTTTACACAAATATTATACTCAATCTTTATATCATACTTTCATCTAGTATTCGTTTTGCTTATTGATCATCATCATATACTTGACTTAAATTAATTTTATCTTTGATAATCATATAGTAATACTTTTTAAATTCATAAAATATTTAAATTATTATAGTCTGAATATTATACATTTTTCCAACAATTTGCATTATGCAGAGATAAATAAATATATATATTTTTACCACAACTAATAGTCCATATATTTGAAACTAAATAAAACACCGATGTTTAGATAAATTTAATTTATAGAATATAATAAAATTTATGGTTTTGTTTTGAAAAAATGTGATATCAATTTAAGGTTTTAGAAAATATTACAAAACTATTAAAACTGAAAATGTTATTAGTAGTATAAAATGGCAAAAAAAAGAAGTGGGATCTTAGAGCAAGTGCATCGACGACTCTTTGCATCGTCCTTCACATTTATTCGGTTGAATTTAAATGAAAAATGCTTAATAAACCAAGGAACGTCCGTCCAAACGGGACGATTATTGCCCGTCCTTCAATAAAATGTTTTAATCTTTCTCTGTTTTGTGTTATAATGTTTTTTTTTTATGTTTTATCTTTTTCATGTTTTTGTAATTTTCTTATTTTTCTTTTTATGTTATTTGCTCTAAATTTGTGTGTTATAAATTAATCTAATATTTTATAAAGAGATGTAATGTATAAATTAATCTAATATGTTGTAAATGTTTTTACTTATAAATTAAAATAAATTAAATAAAAAATAAAAAAAATTGTTTATTTATCTGTGGGACGAATAACGTAGGACACCAATGCTGGTACCAAAATTTTTAATATTTGTCCCTTACAAAAAAAATTAATAAACAATTATTGGGACCAAGGATTGGGTATAACCAATGCCCTTGCTCTTAAGAGGACAAAAATGTCAAACATGTGACGGAGAAAAATCAAAGAAGGACCTTCGATTTCTAAAAATTGACTTGTTGGAGTGTTGAGTGTTTTTGGCTGTTTGGTCCCTCCACCGATTTTTTCTAGACTCCTCTTCTCTTCTACAAAAACTTTTTATTTATTTTGTTTTTGGTTTTAACTTAAATGGGAACAAATCATTTCCTAACAATTAGATAGGAAAACTAAATTAATTTAAGTGGTCGGCCCATTTCATTTTCTCGTCATAAATACCTATCTTTATTGATATTATTAATTTCCAGACCAGAAAGAAAAATTATTATGAAAGTAATAATAATATTTCATTTTACTCGCAAAGAGGAAACAATCAAAAGAATCGGTAGAAAGTCATGTTTGTTTTGGGGTTTCTCTTCTCGACCTGAATTGAATTCTCACGTCACCTTGTTTATTTTAATGTGATTATTAATCATACTTAATATATCTAATGATTATTTTAATGACCGACTTAGATGAAATGATCACATGTGCATATTTGCTCAGATACCGTAACAATTACTAACATAATTTACCTACATTTTTACGACTCAAAGAACATTAAACAGAGCCAAACCAAACCAACCATACTTGATAATTCTTTTTTATTAGAATAGAAGTGTTGGAACAGTTAAATATATCTTATCTTATCTGACGATCGAACACAGTTTTATGTAACACTCACGAAGATGGTTTAGATGATTATGTCAATCTTATCTAATTAAAACCAACTATAAACCACTAACCAACCAATACCTTAGAATTATAAAAATAACAAAAAAAAAGAGCACAAAAGTCTTTAGCATATACGATATTTTAATTTATTTTAATTAAAATATATTTCAACAACCAACAAGCCACGGACAGTTTGATGGTATCAAAAGTCAAATATGCGGTTTCGTATATATCCACTCAAACTATATTTCTCTGCTTATATGCTCCACATTCGCATTATTATTATTATGACATAACGATACGATAGAGTTATCTATTTGTGTTATTTCTTATTATACCTTTTTTTGGATACCGAACATGTTCTTGTCCCCATCATTATATGAATGATCATCACAAACCTAATATTGGATTAGTTCCTTTTTTCTTTTGTAGAGCTGCCTTTTGGGGTCCATATTCCGGACACGTCCTTGTTATCTGTTTCGCTATGAGTGAAAATAATATTAATGGTTTTGGATAATGCAATAAGACTAGTGTGTTTTAGAAAGTAGTTTTAGAAGGAAGTGTTCAGTTGTGATAGGCTATATATAGTATACAGTACAGCGTAAGCCTACTGTGTGGTCCGTTTTTGGTAAACCAAGTGGGCCAAACTTTTAGTGTTTGGGATTCGGTTTAATGTTTTCCTCGTTAGTGCATTCGGATTGTTATGGCTCTTCCAAGTTCTGTTCTGAATTCTGATGTCTGATCCTGATATTTTGGCAAACAATGTTTTCCAGGAACTTTTTAGTATCAGAAGTCAACTATTATATGTTTGGAACGTTTAATCATCTTATGACACCAATACCTCTGCAGACCTTGCTATAACCTTTAGTTTGAATGAGAACAGCACCGAGTAGGAATACGCACCTAGCGCGACAAAGAGTTAATGCACTTATTTCACAGAGAAGGATTCAATGAATAGTTTGACTATGACCCCAAAGTAATGCAAAAAAAAAAGGATTCAGTGAAGTTTAGTTTCAACAAGATCACAGAGAAAAACAAGCCTCAAACAAGAAGTAAAAACCAGAATCCAGCATGTGATCTTCACAGCAGAATAGAGTATTTATTACTAAAAACACTGTCTTAGATTGTTTATCACTGACACATTACCACCATTAGGAATCTTATTAATCTATGTTCTTTACTAATCCCTGTGATTAAACTAGTGTAGGTAGGAACTACAAGAATCACAAACACATGAAAATAAGATAAGAAAATACAGAAAAGTAGACATAAAGATCGAGAACAGAGTATTCCCGTATGTTTATTCACACATGAATGATGACAAAAAAAAAAAAAAAAATTCACAGATGAATCAAGATGGATTCTTATGAATATCTCTTTTGACATATTCAACTGGTGCCTGAAAGTAATGTTTTTTTCTTCAACATATTCCAAGGAGAAACCAAACCCATGAGGTAGTTCTGCAATGTTCTAAGGAAAATGGCATCACTTAAATGGTGAGAACTGACAACATCATGGAACAGATCATACTCACGCAAATCTAGCATTTTATGAAGATACTTACAATCATATGTCTATCTATGACTATAACCAAAAACTGAAAAGACAAAAAACAAATTCCCATGAGAAATTTACATTATGTGGCTAAATATCTCAGGAAACGTTAAAGAAACAACCTATTATTCTGAAAATTACCCAGAAACCAAACTAGTGCAGAGTGATAAAGAGGAAACAAAACAAAACAAAACAAAACAGTTGACAAAACTAAGTGCAGAGTGATGAACTGGAACAAAAGAGAGAGGCCTTATAACATGGAAAACAACGGGAAACCCATTAAGAGAAACAGAACAATTCAAATATCAAATATAAGGAATTTAAAAGCAAAAGAACGCACCTTTGTGCCTGGAAATCAAGAAGAGTTGTTTGATTCACAGACTGGAGAACGGAGGCAGTGAGAAAAAGAAAGAAGTTACTAATTCTTTTCTAGCTAAAGACTATGTATGAAGAACGCACCAATTTTAGACACCAGGTAGAAGCACAGCTCCCTAAGAACGAAGGCTAAGGCATAAAACGAACAACAAATATGATCAGAATTACAAGAACAAAAGAAGAATAAATAGCAGAATTATAACGTGCAGAGACTCACAAAGAAGACTGACGCATTCAGTAAATTGAGAACTCTACAAGTATCTGGTGAAAACACTCCAGCAAATCAATATCAGCTCTTGCTACTGAAGAAAAACATGAACGGCTAAAGTTGAGCCTGCAAAGAGAAAACAAGAACAAAGGCATAATGTGCTATGGGCAACGCATGATCATGGAAAACAAAAGGAACTTGTTACTCTTAAGCAGCCTTCTCTTCCTTGTTCATCGCAAGCATTACTCTCTTCAAGATGGTTTCAATAGGCTGGTGAGCATTTTCAACCGATTTTGAGATGGCTTGCCACTTCTCACCATGCTTCGGCTCAGAAGCTACACACTTCGCAATGACTTCCTTCTGGTTCTCCTCAGAACCATGTTGATGTTCAAATTTGTAGTACAAAGCCCAGAAATCACCAATATTTGGGGCAAGGGTAACAGCCCGTTTAAACCATGATCTGGCTTTCTCCACCTTCTTGTCTTGCCAAGAGAGCTTGGCAACAGCAGCAGTGACATGAGGGTCGTTATCACACTTCTTCATGGCATCAACACTCTTTGTCTTCCGGCGAGGACGTGGCGCCATCTCGATGTCCGCCGCCCAGAGGATACCACTATCGGGACACTCTTGCAGAGCTTTTGACATCAAGCGCTCTGCTTCTTTCTTGTTGTCATGCCTCAGTTCGGCGCGAATAGCAGCTAACCATAGCTCAGCCCCGCCAGGATTCTTCTTCCTGGCTGTGGTGAGAATAGCCCGAGCTTTGTTCAGCCCATTCACTTTCTCTTCAAGATTAGCGAGCGAGAGCCACAGTGGTATGCAGTGGGGACAGTGCTTCAAACCAGAGCCATAAGCTTTCCTGGCCTGTTCCAGATGCTTGAACCGTTCCTCAAGCTGCCCAAGCATCAACCAAAGCTTAAAGAATGTTGGGAACTGTTTCAAGCCTTCATCAAGCAATCTCCTCTCCTCTTCTACGTTGCCAAGTTCTCTCTCAACAATGGCTGATTTCATCCAGACCCTCTCAGTCCCTCCCCTTTCCCTTGCTTTTGCAAGAAGCATTCTCGCCCTCTCTGGCTCCTTGTTCTCAAACTCAAGCTTGAAGGCAGCAAGCCAGATTTCCTCAGAGTTCGGAATTGCAGCATAAGCCTCTTGTAGAATAGCACGGGCTGCTGGAACATCTCCAGCAAGCCACTTCTCTTTGGCACCCATGAGCCAGAGAACCTCAGCCTGAGGGACATATGTCACAGCCTTACGCAACAAGGCATCAAGGGACTCCCTACTCCCGTGGCTCTTCTCAAGCTGTGCCGCTTTAAGCCAGATACTCTTCTTGGTCAAGAATACGGTAAGAGCATGGGCGTATATTGCTCTTGCAGTCTCAATGGAACCTCTCTTCTTGCACTCGTCTGCATCAGCAACCCAAGTTCTCTTTCTATCCTCTTCTTCGACTCCAATACTGATTGTGTTCTTAATAATTGCCTGGCATGTTGCGACAGACCCAGCTCTCTCAGAAGCCTCAGCCTCATTCATCCAATTTTCTCGGTCAATAACAACTCCTTCTCTCTGTAGAGTCTTTATACCCCTATCAATAATCTTTCCCACCATAGCCGTGTTCCTATTAGCTTCCTCAAGCTTAGCAGCAGTGATCCAAATTGCAGGCTCCTTCGGGAGCTTCTCTCTCGCTTTATTCAACACCTTCTTTGACTCAGCATATGTTTCGAGCCTTGCAAGTGCCACCCATAGCTCCAGATGCAAAGGGCAGCATTCCACAGCCCTGTGAAGCAAAACCCGTGCATCTCCCTCATTAGCCAACTCAACAACAGCCTTCCATAGCCTTACAGAGTCTGGAATATGCTCCAGTCCCTTTCTCAATACCCTACTCTTGTTATCCTCATCATGCTCCAGCTTTGCAGCCTCCAACCATAGTTTCACTGAATTGGGTATCAGCTTAACTCCCTTAGCAATAACCGCCTTGGCATCTTCTGGATTGGCTAACCTACAAGCTTCAAGCCAAACATCCTCATTTTTGGGGCACTCTTCACAGCCCCTCTGAATTAGAAGCCTAGCTGTTTTAATCTCCTGATCCATTTCCTCCACTCTAGCAGCAGCAATCCAGCCGTTTGGATTCTTTGGATTAGACTGGGTTAGACTCTTGTATAACAACCTAGCTCGGTTGCGATCGAGCATCTCTTCATCAGTGGTTCTTTTCATACTTTTCAAGTCAGTTAAGTAGCCTTTAGGGTCCACAACAGTTTGCCCCGAAACTGAATCTGATAACCTATCAAGCTTCAGAGACAACACCGTACCTCTTCCCTCACCTACGGCAGTCAAGTCTGTGACAGGCGTCTGCCCCCATGGTGTCTCCGACCCACCAGCTGCTCTGCTCTTTGGGTCTAACGCCAAGACGAGCTCCTTTTCTTTCTTCGCCTTTTCCAAAAGCGTATCAGGAATAGGCACAAAGCTCTCAAACTTCTTCTTCTTGTTCTGCAGCGAGTGATCCCCAATCTCAGGAATACTATCCCAGTCATCCGCAGACAAAGTGTGAAGCTTCCTCTTCAAATCCGCAAACTGCTCAGTAATCTTAGGGTTCGAGGCTCTGTATTTCTCAATTTCTTCCTTGAGCTTCGCTTCTCTTCGGTCTTTCCTCCTTGAATCCATCCTCTGGTCAATAGACTCCCAGATTGCATCAGCCTTTTTGTCATCCTCATCGTACTCGGCATTAGAGAACAAACCAACATCATTCCCTTCAAACTCATCAAACTTCTGATGCTCATCGTACCCTTTATCCTCAGTTTCCTCATCATCATCCGCCTCACTTGGCTTCCCTGCCCCACGACCTACACCTGGTGCAGCCGCTACAGATCGATCAGGCAGATCCGGAGCCGCACGAGCAGGACCAATATCGGACCGAGTGGTAAACCCAGTAGCACCACGACCCAAACCCGCAACATAATTCGACGGAGGTTTGGAATTGAGGAATTCGAGGCGAGGCTTAGGCGGAGCCATTGCTTGCATACCACCCAAAAGCGGGACATGGATATTCACGGTAGAGAAACGAGAAACACCGAGATCGGATAATAAAATCAAATCGGAATCCTTTGAATCTAAGAACACACGGCTATGGCTTCGGATACGGAGCGAGTAACGAACGAAAGGCGGTGGAATATCGCTGCGTTGGTGAACCAATTGTTCGAAGGCGGAGATTGTTGTTGAATTAGGGTTCAGATCGAACGATAGAGTCTTACCGTTAGGAATCGAGAGAAACACCATCGTAATCGAGATTCTCCGGTCAGAGAAACCAAACAATGATAACTCTTGGGGTTTCGGCGAATATAAAGGAAAAAACAGTCGGTCTAGAGTCAAAGGCGGTAAATATTTTAGTGGGCCTATTAATGGACTTTATAGGATTCATTATTGGTTTAAAAAGGCTTAGTACTTAGTATAAAATTCGAGTTTGTCATAATACGATTACCTCGGTGTGTTTTCTCTTCACACGGCGTCGTTTGATATTCTTGAGAGGAAAGAAATTTTTTTTAAAAAAGTAAAATAGTCATAAAATGCGGTGAGCGTGGATCGAACACGCGACCTTCAGATCTTCAGTCTGACGCTCTCCCAACTGAGCTATCCCCGCTTTTTGGTTTTTTAAAGTGAATTTATATTTTATCACATAACCATACTAAGATTGAGAATTTGTATGACATCTTCATATGAAAATACTGTCTTTACAAAACAGAGGCCGTGGCATGCATAAAGAAAACACAGATAAATCTGATATCCAGAAAAATTAAATTACCTAAAACAACAAACCGGAAAAATAGATAAGAAGCTATCTTTTTGTCTTTTCCACTTAAATCACACAGAGGTTTGACCAGAGCCAGAGGTTTGATGCGTTTCAGTATCGTCTTCATCAACAAAACGCAATAGAATCCGGACACAAGGATCTACTGGACATGTAAATGTACAAAAGTGTGGAAGTCGAATATACGGTCCAAAGTAAGGTGAAAGGAGACGAAAGAACACAGGAAAAAAGAAGAAATATATAAAGTTAATGAAGAACACAAAACTTATATGGTTACTTGTTATAGCACGCATGATAAAATAGAATGCGACCGCCATGGAGGATAAAGCCAAGGACAGTGATGGCAAGGCCGTCTGAAAGGCTCTGTGAACGAGTTCTGGATCCCCCATTTGGGCCCAGATAAGAGCAACTATTGCTACAAGAGAGCTTAGCATTGCTACGTTGTTAGCTACCAAAAAGAGGATGAAGTTGGGATCGTCAGTCAAATTTGGCATCCCAAAGTCTGGACCAGAACTGTTGAAGCCTCCAGGTATTGCAACACCGGCAGCAAATGTAACAGTCGCTACGAGAGTTGCCACCAGTAAAAGTGCGTTGACACGGTCTTTGTATTTGTTAACATCTATAACCTCTGATCTGCTTCTTAGTGTCATCCCACTACTGGGTATCTTTTCATAATCGCTTGGTTTGTAAGCGCATAACAAGACCATCAAAGTCATTCTCTGATATTCCAATAACAAACGAATAAAAGTGGTGAACAAAAAGGCATATCTATCTATCTAGTTTGATATTGGAATAAAACTGTTGTATAGATAGAGAACATATTTTACCTCCCGGAAGATGTAGTTGGATTGCAGATTTAACTCTGCAATGTCAAGTGCTCTCAAGCCATCTCTGTTTTTTATCTTTAGGACTTTGTCGGCGTTTGAAGAAAACCTAGTAAGATCTCTAGCATTTCGGGCACGCCAATTTATGGTGGCCAGATGCAGAGGTGTATTTCCATCCTCGTCTTGCTCTTCGAGTAGATGATTCTTCTTATTATCAAGAGAAAGTCTCTTTATATACTTTAAAAGCAAAGATCTAGCTTTCCCACTCTTGGCTGCAATGTGAAGGATGTTTTGACCCTTTTTGTTAAGCAGCTCTATCGAATCCGGACAACGTTTTAGAATCTCTTTTACAACATCCACATGACCTTTCTCTACTGAAATATGGATTGGAAAGGAACCATCATCGTTGCATTCAAAGACGCTTGAAGTTGATCGGTCTAACAGGTTGCATACTCCTTGATTATACCCTACATATGCTCCAAATGAAAGGCAAGTCCGTCCTTCTTCATCTCGTTCATTAACAAGACTCGGCTCTTTGTTGAGAATGGCATCAATAACATCTGCTCAGACAAACAGTAAATTTAGTTAGCTTATTGAGGAATGGACCGCAAACAGAGCTAATATGGTAACCAGACAAACCTATATTCTTTGCCTTCATAGCTGCGTGCACAAGCCATTTCCTCCCTTCTATCTTTGAGGCTAAGTTAGAAATTTGGCCTTGGACGTTATTCCCAAGACCTTCCAACATTGCTTTCACAATGGCTAGACCTCCAGCTTCTACAGCCATATACAAGGGAGATAATCCTTCATTATTCTCAAGAAATGACTCATGCTTGTTCGCATTTACCAAGCAGAGAGCGGTCTCCAGATGAGGCCCCTTCAGTGATGCGTGCAGAGGAGTATCTCCATCTATGTCCTTAAGGACATATAAATTAAATCTTCCCCTCTCTTCTTCAGAAGACAACCTAGCTGAAAAATATGCTATTGATGAAACAAGAGTCTTAACAACAGCTAAACGACCAGCACGAGCAGCAGCATGGAGTGGGATCTGATCATTCCAGTTTGGCTCCAAAAGAAGAGATGGGCATTCAGAGATAATATTCTCCACGAGTTCAAGATGACCTAAACCTGCAGCAATGTGTAGCATGGAATCTCCTTTATCATTTTTGAGACATGCCACCGGTGTTCCATGGCTTCTCAGCTTCACTAGGAATTCTTTGTTCCCTGCTCTCGTTGCGCTGAAGACCTCCGGATTCATTGGCACGGATTCACCAGGGTGGTTGTAAAGATCCGACAGTCTGAGATTGGTAAGGAACTCGGGGACAGTCTATGATCAGATTCAGCGGGAAGCATCTTGATCTCTGTTGCTCAACAAACCCACTCATGATGCTCTTTGTGCTTTGATTGTTTCAATACAATCTTCAGAACAGTCAATGCAAGTTGCTGCACACACTGGTGAAATTTAGTTTAAAAAATGCTTTCAGGTTTGTGCTTAATAAAGGCAGACCCATCTCATATTTATATAGGGAAAAATGTCAGTTAAATCACGAACTTTCAAATTTTGGCCATTTAAATCACGAACTTTCTATATGGCCATTCAAAACATGAACTTTTCGTTAACTTATTTTTTAAAACATCATCTTTCGTTGACCAGGCCGTAATGAACACCATATCCTCAAATTCGTTGACAAAGCAGCTAACAATCGTTAATCATATTTGTTAGTGAGAAAAAACGTCGTTTAATGCTAAAACGATATCTCAAAATCGTGATTCTAACGTCATAATCCAAAAATCAAATCCCTACTTTCTCACTTTGTTTTAGCCTTAGACGTCGTCTCTTACTAATAGAGATGAATTAGTGATGGCTAAATGTTTGTTAGTTGTTTTGTAACAAATTTTTGGATATGATGTACAATTTGGTTTTGTTAACGAAAGATGATAGTTTAAAAACTAAGTCCACAAAAAATTCATGCTTTAAATGGCCACATAGAAAGTTCGTGATTTAAATGGCCAAAATTTGAAAATTCATGATTTAAATGACATTTTTCCCTATTTATATATATATATTAACGACGACTTACACATACTTCACTTTTTGACTTAAAACAGGTCTGATGCGAATATGTCAAAAGAAAAAAAAAAAAACAAAAAAAAAAGGATAAGAGGACAAAATGTATTGACTTGACCAACTAGATTATACCAAAAGCCTTCTCATGAACACAGGAAAAATATATCTAACAAGTGTGAAAATTTTAAAACAACAAAAAAATACTCATCTCGACAAATTTGGCATCTCAATCAAGCCTCTAATCGGGCTCAAGTATGAAATCAAGACTTTGGACTTCAGAAGTTCAATAAGCCAACATATCACACACCAATTAAGAGAGACGTTAAGACTTCTGAAGTAATGGGACTTGCATATATGTTGGCTTAGTGAAGTTCTAAAAGTCAAAAGTCATGTATTCTTAGTTCATCTTAACCTATGGTTTCTCGAGGTGACCAAGCAATTGAGGTCATGACTTTTGACTTCAGAACTTCACTAAGCCAACATGCAAGTCCCACACCAAGTAAGAGGGATTTCACGTAGAAACATCAAATTCAGTCTTACATAACGACAGATCATGTTCCGCCAGAATTGCTAGAAAACAAAGCTCAAGATTACAAAAATGGCAAGCCAAGCACAAAAACGTATGTAGAGGGAATAATCTTCGTTCACTCTATAACCCCTTTAGTGTTTCAAACTTTCAACCAATGTGCCAAAGTCCAGAGAAATAGCTATGAGTGTGATGGTGACCTTATCGATAAACGATTGGAAACTTTGCTCTAATCCGAAATAATAGAGGAAAGAGTCAACACAGAGAGAGCGGCTGTCATCGTCGTTATCCCAAATGGAAGGTCAAATGGTTTTGATTCTTGTACCTGAAGTCTGAATGTGTCAGAATATACAGAGAACAAAAATAGATCCAAGGAATAGTTAAAGTTGTCTCCTAATTTTTTTAAAAAAAGAAGAATTTGGGATTAGAATTATGAACAATGATCCAAGGATCCCTTGGATGAAACAAACTGTATAATGTGGGGAGCCTCAAAACCAAGTAGACGCTGGTGAAACGCAAAATTCTTATGTTTATTTTACACATCGTATGCAGCGTACATGACACATAAATGTCTTTTTTTATAAATCAAAAAGCTGGAAAGTGATTTACCTATGTTTCTTCAGTCATTGTTGTTGTTGTCACCAGCAACCAAAAGCATAAGTAAATAGGGACAGTAAAAGATGTGTCTAAGAAAGGGTTGGGTAGGAGAATGTGGAGACACATATGGAATAACGATCAGCAGCAAAACCAAGAGGAAGACTAAGCCGATGCCCAATATGAAATAGGCAAGCAAGGGGAGGTGGCTTACTGCAGCATACGTGCCAGCCATAAAAGCTATCGACATGGATGTAAGTGCAAGCCCGAGAAGTGGTAAAGCAAGGTTGAAGGCTTTCATTATGAGAGAAAGATCGCCTAGTTGTGCCCATATGAGAGTAACTATTGTGATAATAGAACAGTACATCGCCAAGGTGTCGAATACCAGAAACACTTGGAATGATGTTTTCTTGGCTATCGTTGCCATTCCCAAGTTGGGAATAGAACCATTATAGCCCCCTGGTAGTGTAAACCCTGCAGTGAAAGTCATAGTGGCTACAAGAGTGGCCACCAACAGAAGTGTATTGACCCGATCTTTGTACTTTCCACCATCTGGGTTTGGTGTTACTGGTGGAATCGATATTAACAGTTTGGGACTTCTTGGTGCACCAGCAGATATCAAAGCTATCCAAGTCAACCTCTGAGTATCCCCAGAATGAATCAGATTATATACTGTACATGCATAAGCATTACTGGTTTATAATGTAAACTTACAGACTTACACACCATACCTCAAAAAATGTGTAGCTGGAATCCATGTTTTCCTCGGCTACATCAAGAGCTGTGACACCGTTATGGTTCAACGATTTCAGGTCAACTCTGTTGTCCCAAGTGAGCATACTCACAACTTTTGGGTGCCAGTTTTGGGTGGCCAAATGCAATGGTGTGTTTCCATTTGCATCTTCTTCATTAATCAACTTTTCCTTGTTCTTATCCTTATAACATCTTAGGATAAACTTGAGGACTTGAAGTTTTCCATATTTTGCTGCAACATGAAGAATATTTCTACTGTCTCTGTCAAGCAACTCAAGTGCGTCTGGACAACGTTTAAGAATTGCCTTGAGAATTTTGACATGACCATACTTCGCGGCCATATGAATTGGAAAGGACCCATCATTATCGCTGGCATAAACACTGTCTGGTGCTTTGTCTAACAGATAGCAAAACCCTTCATAATACCCCAAGGATGCTCCAAATGAAAGACAAGTCCTTCCTTCATCTCTAATGTTAATAAGACTTGCATCTTCACTAAGTATAGCACCAAGGATATCTATATATATATAAAAGAAAGTATTTTGCTTGCATTAACTAACTTGAACAAGGAATTTAAAAGGCTAGTTACGGTTTTTGAAAGAACGAACCTATTCTCTTAGCCTTCATAGCCCCATGTACCAGGGATCTTCCACCCATCTTTGACGATAAAGTAGATGTGCTACTTGATCCATTATTTGAATGTTGCCACATTTGTTTCGCAAGATCGGCCTGTCCAGCTTCAACAGCTAAATACAAAGGAGAAAACCCATCGTTGTTTGGCACAAAAGATAAACATTGCTCTGCACTGACCAAACAGGAAGCCACCTTTACGTGTTTTCTTTTTAATGCAACATGTAAAGCATTGTCTTGGTGTTTGTTCTTAGCAAAATATATCTTTTTGGCAACACCAGGCTTATTACACGGTACATCTTTAATAAAGCTAACCAGAGCCTCAACAACAGCAAGATGACCTGCACCTGCTGCAACATGAAGAGCAACTTCCCCCATCGAATTCGACTTCATTAGCAGACTTGGGTAGGCATAGAGTATATAACACACTAAGCTGGTGTGACCCGCAGCCGCAGCAAGATGAAGCATTGAATTCCCATGGTCATTCACTGAGCTTATAGCAACCTTAACATCAATATTCATATCTCTCAGGTAAGTTTCATCACCTGCTCTTACTGCAGCGATGGTCTTTGGACCCATTGGCACAGTTTCACTGGTGTCATCAAAGAGAGTTGACAAATCGAGAGAGTACATACGCCCGGTTTCATCTGCATAAAACATCTGTGAGCTTATGTGTGTCTTCCGACGGTCAAAGTCAAGATCAGACCTTCCCATTGATAACTCGGCACCTAAAAAATATATATATAGAGATGTACTAACAGTGAGACGAATTGTAATGCCACTTATACAGTATGAACTATAGATAAGGGATGAAACAAAATCTAATAGAGAAAACAATGATAACAAAGTAACACGGCTTGAGATTTCTCACCAAAGTAATGTCTTGACCCACAAGAGCTCAGGTGAGGCTTTCCCTGATTTCAATATTTTCCAGTGCTTGCAGAACCAACCCCAAGATGCCTGAGATATATAGGGAAAAAAAAAATTATAGAGATTTTAATATTGTCCACTAGGGAGGAAGAAATGGCTAAGTGAAAGGAAACAAAGGCGTACCTTCCTCGTTTTCCTTTCCCATCAGAAAAAATTGGTACCGTTGCTGCCTGTTGAATTATGTTTTTAGCAATATAATTAACAGATAAAACCTTATAATGTAATTGTTCAGGGATTCTCAGTTCTACCTTATGTGTCTATTACAAAGAAAACAAGACATGGTCCAAAAAAGGAAGCTCTTAGTGGGAAACTAATATATATCCAACGACTTATGGGTTTCTTCAACTTCTTATGTCAACTATCTTTATCCTAATTCAACACCTCTCCAGTCTAGTCTACTATCCCAAAATTCCATTACTCTTAAAAAGTCTTCAAGAAAAGAAGACCAATAATAGGCTAATTAGTTATCTAAACCATGAATTTTATTTTATGTCTTCTCTTCTCTCTTGTTTTGAGGTCAACGAGTTAGAAAAACAAACGACGACAAGACCCATCTCTCCTCGGTTGGTCCATCCAATTAACGCTGTTAAGACTTAAGAGTCGTCCTCAGTCCTCAACATCTGCGTTTCCACCTCTCTTTTCTCTTCGATCTCAGATATATTAATTAGATATCTTTTCAAGTCACGTTTGCACTTGAACCACGCCTGAGGATCCCACAGACTCCACCCTCTTCTTCTCACAGGTGTGACCAGCACTAGAGACATCATCGTCTTCACTAACAAACAACAAAAGCAGCTGGAGATAAAGACCAGTTACGGGTTGAAGAAAAGGAACGCCAGGAAGCTGTGGGATAACATAAGGACCAAGGAGCAAAACCATCACATGAAAGAAGATGGCAGTTATAGTGTTGAAGACGACACTGAAAAGAAACTTATTTTGTGACCTCCTTGTAGCAGCCACGCCAAAAAGAAATGCTGCAGACATGAAGACTAGAGCAACAAAGAGGGATGGTAAGGCCAAGTGAAAGGCTTTGTGAATGAGTTCTGGATCACCTAACTGTGCCCAGATAAGAGCAACTATTGCTACAACTGAGCATTGCATTGCCAAGGTGTTACATATCAGAAAATAGTAAAAGTCGAGCTCATTGGCCAAAATGGCCATCCCCAAGTTCGGAGGAGAGCTGCTAAAGCCACCTGGTACTGTGAAACCAGCAGCAAACGCTACCGTAGCTACAAGGGTTGCCACAACTAGAAGAGCATTGATATTGTCTTTGTATTTGTCACCACCACTTAGATGATGATGCTCTGGTCTGCTTCTTAGAGTCATTCCACTAGTGGGTATCACTTGAAAACCTCTTCGAGGACGCACACAGTAAGACCATCAACGTCATTCTCTGTTTATCCCAAGAAAGTGCAACAAAAAGGAAATAAGCTTTATATGCCTTGATATTAAATAAAAAAATTTAGGACATATATACCTCCCGGAAGTCATATCTAGATTGCAGATTAATTTCCGCAATATCCATAGCTGTCAAGCCATCGTTGTTCTGTATCTCTAGGATTTTTCTGGAAGTAAAACTAGTAAGGTTGCCAACAGTTCGAGGACGCCAATTTATGGTGGCTAGATGCAGAGGTGTATTCCCATCCGCATCTTGCTCTTCGATCAAATGATTCTTCTTTCGATCAAGTCTCTTGATATAGTTTAGAAGCAAAGACCCAGCCTTCCCACTCTTGGCTGCAATGTGAAGAATGTTCTGACCTTGTTTGTTAAGCAGCTCTTTCGAATCTGGACAACGTTTTATAAAGGAACCATCATCGTTGCATTCAAAGATGCCTAATGTTGATCGGTCTAACAGGTTGCATACTCCTTTATAAAACCCTATGGATGCTCCAAATGAAAGACAAGTCCTTCCTCCTTCATCTCGCTCGTCCACAAGAGTTGGATCTTCATTCAGAATAGCATCAAGGATATCTGCTTTAAACAGGTGGGAACTTCAATATCTAGCTTCTTGAATATAGGAACATGAACAGAGCTAAAGTGGGAAATCAAACCTGCATTTCTTGTCTTAAGTGCAGTGTGTACAAGCGATTTTCTCCCTTCCAACTGTGAGGATAACTTAAAAACTTGGCCTGGGGATTTATTACCAAGAACGTTCAACATCGCTTTCACTAGGGCTAGATCTCCAGCTTCTACAGCCATGTACAAGGGAGATATTCCATCGTTATTCTCAAGAAATAACCCATGCTTGCTCGCATTCACGAGGCAGAGAGCGGCATCCAGATGACATCCTTTCAATGCTGTGTGAAGAGGAGTATCTCCATCTCGGTCCTTTAGAACATAGATATTAAATTTCCCCCTCTCTTCTTCAGGCAATATTCTAGCTGAAAGATATGTTATCGAACCAATAAGAGTCTCAACAACAGCTAAACGGCCAGCAACATGGATTGGAATCTGATCCTTCCAATTTGGCTCGAAAAGAAGAGATGGGCACTCAGAGATTATGTCTCCACTAGTTCAAGATGACCCAAAGCAGCAGCAAGGTGTAAAATGGAATCTCCCTTATCGTTCTTGAGAGATGCTATTGGTGTTCTGGAGCTTCTCATCTTTGCCAGAAAGTCTCTGTTCCCTGCTCTCATCGCACTAAAGATCTCTGGACTCATTGCCACGTATTCACCGGGGAGACTGTAAATATCTGATAGCCTGATATTTGTTAGGAAATCTGGTACAAATTCCGTGTGCGGTGCAGCAGTCTATGATCAGAGTCATAAGGAAGCCTTTTTGTCTTCGTTGGTCAACAAACACACCCATTGATGCTCTTCAGTGAGTCGATTCTCAACAACAGTATGTAAGCCTAAACTGCGGTAACAATAAACATAAAAAAAAATCTCAGTTCCATGCTTAAAATTCATCCCGTCTCATATATTAGCAAGAAGAAGGTAGATAGAAAGAGACTTACAGCTGCCTGAGCCGGACAGCAGTCTAACATCGATGGGAAGGAGAAACTATTAAATACCAAAGACCAAAGGAATGGAAGATAGTAAACTTGGCATCTTAATCAAGCTTGTAAACCGGACCTACTAATCTTAAATATTGATTCAAGTGGTGGCACGAAACCAGCCGAGGAATGATTGCATGACTTTTAGCCAACAACGTGTCGCATACCAGTGAAGTCCCACACCAATTCAGAGACTTTAAGCAAAGTGATTCCAGTGATCGATCCCTACATCCGGAAAAAGAGCATGGATCAGTTAACTTTTACATACCACAGTTCATGTCCTGAATTGCTAAGTTACCTCTAAGAAACATATCAATAACTCAACAGATAAAAACTTCATAATTTAGAGGGGTTCTTCAAGTCTACCTTATTGTTTATTACAAAGGAAACAAGGCATGATCCAAAAGAAGAAAACATTCCACGGTAATAAATAAACATCTGACGACCTATTGGTTTCTTGAACTTGCAACGTTAACCATGAGTCAGTTTTCAGAAGGAAGTACCAAATCAGTGGAGTTTCAATGCAAAATTACATTACCCTAAACAAAAATAGAGGAAGCTATAATGTTCTAGTATCAATCAAAAGCAAGACTTTTCTTACTTATCAACTCTTTTGAGGTTAACGGAAACGACCTCCAGAGTAGAGAAACACACGGCGAGAAGCGTGGTGCCCGCTGTGTAGCTAAGCCATCCCAACTCCTCCGCAGCTGATTTCTCTTCGACTTCTGATTTTGAATCGTGATTCCAGGAAGTGAGTAACTCCATCAATTTACAAAAATACGAATCCCGGGCAGAGAGCTACACGGCAGTACCCGGCGGCCGCAGAAATCAGATCAGCCGTCTCCGCCGCCGCGTTTCGTTGCACTCGCAAGTCGCAACGTAGAATCACACAAGACAAAAGGCCCACTCAATAAGTGATTAAAATTGGGCTTATCACAAATGGGCCTAATTTTATCATCGAAGTCTTCGAAACCGTATTAGCGACAAAACGACGAGCGAGTCTGAGTTATCTTTCAAGGTTCGCATGATCTCATCTTCTCTTTGTTATTAAATTATTTTTGTGGATGTATAAAAGGCGAACAAGCAACTCCAGAGTTTCATCATAAACATTTAAAAATGTTCCCAAATAATTATATTTATTCCAAACAGCATTTTTATTCCTTTAAGCAGGGTACACACAATACATAAACTAAAGACAAACGCACAACAAGAAGAAAACAATTGAATCGAAATGTCAAATATAACAAGTGCTAGCTAAGACAAAAAAAAATAACTTCATTACGTAAAGATATAACAAAGGCTCTCTGTTAGTCTTAGGTACTTTCTTTCTTTTGGATGCCATCCTGATTCCAGGAGATCTTGGTAGTAGAAGTTTGTTCATCAATTATGCGGGTATCAACAATAGTCATTACAAATATCAGAAAATAGACACCGACGGCAGCAGGAATTCCAGGTATATGTAGGATAACGTGAGGGCCAAGGATGAAGACCATCAAACCGAAAAAGAATGCAAATGTAATGGTGAGCAAGACCACAAGCACTTTAACATGGATGAATGAAACAAGAACACCACAATAGAATGCCACCGACATGCACAGCAGAGAAAAAAACAGGGAAGGCAATGCCATATTCAAGGATCTGTGAACGAGTGTTGGATCTCCAAACTGCGACCATATTAGAGTAGCTATCGTGAAGACGGAGCATTGCATTGCCAGGGTGTTAAATACCAAAAAAAGGACAAGACTTGGGTCATGAGCCAGAGTTGCCATTCCCAGATTCGGAGCAGAGCTATTAAAACCACCAGGTATTGTAAAACCTGCAGCAAACGTCACGGTTGCTACCAGAGCTGCTACCACTAGGAGGGTGCTGACGTAGTCTTTCGTTTTGTCATAGTCTAGTGGTTTTGAGGGTCTTGTTATCCTTTTGAACCATCTATCACGCGGCGTGGATGCGTGAAAGTATAATAACACCATCAATGTCACCCTCTGTGATTGAAACTTGAGAGTCAAGTTTTAATTAAAAGCCTAAACTATGTGGGATTATCGGAACTCATACCTCGATGAACATGTAGTTCGGTTGCACTTTTGACTCGGCAATATCCAGAGCTGTTAAACCACTATTGTTTCGTGTGTACCTCCATTTTGTCTTGTGACTATTAGAAAATAGAAGGAAAAAAACAGTAAAAGGACGCCAGTTTATGGTGGCTATGTGCAGCGGTGTATTCCCATCCACATCTTGCTCCACCGTGAGATGTTTCTTCTTCATTTCCCTCGCGGCGATGTAACCCAAAAGTCCACTTCTAGTTCTCCCATACTTGGCTTCAATATGAACAATGTTCTGACCTTGTTTGTTAAGAAGGTATTTTGAATCTGGGCAACGCCTAATAAGTTCCTTAACAATATCCATATGCCCTGTCTCCACAGCAATATGGATTGGAAACGAACCATCATCGTTGCATACATAAACACTCCTTGTTGATAGGTCTAACAGCTTACATACTCCTTTATAATTCCCTATGGATGCTCCATATGAAAGACACGTCCTTCCTTCTTCATCTAGGACCTTAAAGGGAAAGTAAGTTAAAATCTCTCCCTTTAAGGTCATCCTCACCATTGCCTCTAGTATTCAGCATTGCTCTCACAAGTGAAACATCACCACCTTCTACTGCAAAATACAAGGGAGAGATGTTGTCTTTGTTTGCAAGAAATGAAGCTTGTTGGTTGGCCTTTAACAGACAAGCGGCTGTCTCCATATGGCGATCTTTTAAGGCTGCGTGCAGAGGAGTATCTCCGTCTTTGTCCTTGGAAATATACATGTTCAGTCTCTCCCTCTCTTCTTCAGGCAGTTTAGCTGAAACAAACGTTATTGCTGCAACAATAGCCTTAACAACATGTAATTGGCCAGCACAAGCAGCGACATGAAGTGGAAGCTGACCCTTTGTGTTTCGCACCAACAGAAGACAAGGGCATTCAGAGACTATGCTCTTCATTAGTTCAAGATGGTCCCATTTGGCAACAAGGTGAAGTATGGAATCTCCTTGCTCGCTCTTGAGACATGCCATCTGTGGTCTCAACTTCTCTAGGCATTTTTTGTTCCCTGCACTCACTTCACTAAAGAGCGTAGGGTTTATCAGCACAGATTCCTTGGGGAGGTTGAAAAGATCAGACAATCTGATATTGGTTAAGAACGACTCTGGCACAGTTTTGGTGTCTCTCGTGCAAACTCTTTCGACTTGAAGGGAAGAACGTAGTGAACGGAGTGTGGGGAAGTTACGGAAGTAGCTTCGTTTCCGTTCCTCATGAGACACATTGACTGATCTCTGAGCCTCAATTCTATCAAGACCAACTTCAAAACTGTCCATCTCTATCCTATAAAATCAGCACACGTACACAACAACAACATTAAAAACAAATTGTTTAATGAAACACATACATGAACTTGTATAAGAATAAAAAAAAAGAGATACATGCATACATCCAAGATACCTTAAAATTTACTAGTAGTAAATTAACCAACCAATTATTGCCGTGTAGAAGACAATCAATATTTATAATTTTTGAATTAAAATGATGGGAACGTGTGTAATTTGTTGACTTATATAAACATAGACAAAATATTCTTAGCCTTCGAAAGAAGCATGCACAAGAAAATTCCTACCTTCCAACAGTAGTAATTTAAGAAGACTCTCATCTGCAGCAATGTAAACAAGAGGAATCTGATACTACGACACATGTTACATGTTTAATGAAGATTGGGCTTTGTTTGTGAAGGATGTCGGAAACACAGTTTCAGTTACCTGAACAAACCGAACATTAATACTAAAAAGAAAAGGTGCACATCAACTTACCAAGAAGACAATGGGGAGAAAAATATAATACTGGACGATAGACTTTTTTTTTTTTTTTTTTGATAAGTTAATTCGATAGACTTATATAATTTCTTTAGTGTCTCAAGCCATGTGAGTGCACAGAGATTACTAATTAAGAGTGTAGTAGCTAGTAATAAACTTGTAGATGATTTAATTATTGCAAGGTCTTTTGTCAAGTCGAAGTAATCACTGTGCAAAGTCAATGGCTCACACATTGTCCATTAACAACCGCAATTATTGTGATTTCTTTAGCTACCACACACCATCGAATGTTCTAATATCATACCTACTCTGTAGATGTCCGTAAACTGCAATAGAAAAATAAAATTTGACCCGAGTTAAGAAACTGTTTAGTTGTTATTCAAGTCTTATCAACTTAGTTGAAGAAGACTTATTAGTGTGTAAACAAAATTTTGAGCGTGGATTCTAATTTTACATCAAAACTTAAACATCACAAACCAATGTGTAAAAGTTAAACTTGAACTGTTGAACACGATCATACCTATATAATTGAAGAAAAAAAAAGAAAAAAAGAAAGAAAGAAAAAAGAAACACCGTTAATTATTAAGAATCTATATACGAAACTATTTGTAGTTAGTTGGGTGAACATTTAAGAACGTGGAATCCTAGTTACTTTTTAAAAAAATGACCGAGACCTTATAATAGTATACTAATTAACCAACTAATACCATCTTAATCAAGACAACTCGAGTTTAAAACTTTTTAATCAGAACGAATGGAATAGGTGAAGTTGTGCGGTGTGTACGTACTCTATGATTTAAGTTAAAATATTGTATATGTAAATATATGGGTTCGTCCTAATTGTTAAATTACGAAGATATATATTAGATATACCTCATATTACTTGCCACTATTAATAATTCATTTTGGTCATTGGTGTCATCTTTCTAGTTAGTTTTGGCAATAAACATTTCTACAACAGATGAGGACTTAATCTTAAAAATTCAAAAGGCCATAGAAATAAATACATGTCAGATAATAGATTTATAATGTAGTAAATCTTTTCACTATAATTATATTAACTAACTTTACAAATTTCAGCTAATAGATTTTATTTGATATCACTAAACAATCTTCGTTTGCTATCACACTTGTAGTAATGATTTGGGTGTTACAAAATGAGGACATATTTTCCAAAAAACCATTACATTTTGCTTTGCAATGCATGTCACGTAGAAGCTAATTCGAAGAAGAAGAAAATAAGACAACACTAAATATCCAAGATAAAGAAAAGTGTACACCATACATGAATAAGAATACCCACAGGAAATATTTAGGATATATGACACCATTCCCTCTCTTAACTAGAGTTTGAAATTAATTTCGACGTTATCATTGCCTAAGATCTTGACAGACTTGTTAGCAGAGGAGGACTGATAACTTTCGTCGTCGTCATTAGCTGAAGCCACATAAACACCTAAGAACTTTCCTAACCAAGAAGGACTGCCAGTAACACGAAGAAGGAGGAAGTGAGGGAAAAACAATGAAAACATTACACTTAAGAAGGGCATAGATGATAAGTAAAGGACGACAATAAGCCATATAACATTCCCAGCTGCAATAACCATGGCGGAAAAGAATGCTAAGCTCATGAAATATATGGCAAAATAGACTGATGTCATGGCCGTCCTTACGGAACTCTGATATAAAGCAGGATCACCAAGTTGCGCCAATATGAGAGAAATTACTGCAAAAAATGAGGTTCCCAAAGCCGAAATATCAAATATCAGGAAAAGGATGAGACGAGGGTTAGTTACTAGATTTGCCATGCCTAAGTTCGGAGTAGAACTTCTAAAGCCGCCTGGTATTGTAAAACCAGCAGTAAACGTCACGGTGGCTATAAGAGCTGCCACCACTAGAAGAGCGTTGATGAAATCTTTGTTTGCGCCCCCCATAGGCGCTATTTGATTTAGTAACTTCATGGTATGCATGTATCTAGGATCGTCGTTTTTGTAGTGTGCGTCTACAAAGGCCACCAGTGTCAATCTCTGTAATCCAAACTCAAGGGGTCACTAGCTGTAAATTATCAATGTGAGACTACAAAATGCTGTTAAACAAGTACGAGATCAACTTTCTTCAATTCGGAAAATGGGGGGATCTCTGGTATGCAGCGGGTTTCCAATTGTGGCTTCAAACTAGAACATAATTTGTCGCCTATTCTTAATCTTTTCGATTTTTTAGCCCAAAAACGATGCACTTTTGTAAAAACGTTTATTTTTTCTTTTGAATATGATTTAACATTGCATTCAAAAAAAAAATGCTGTTAAACAGACATACCTCCCGAACGATGTAATTGGGTTGGAGATTTATCTCGGCAATATCCAGAGCTGCCAAGCCTATATTGTTTTGTATAAACAGGTTGTTTGGCCCTGCAAGATGACGTACAGCTCGAGGGCGCCACTTTATGGTGGCTAGATGCAGAGGCGTATTTCCATCCACATCTTGCTCATTCGCCAGACTACTATTGTGAAATTCACGTAGAATTCCAAACTTCCCACAATTAGCTGCAATGTGAAGAATGTTCTGATCTTTTCTGTTAAGCATGTACTTTGAAACTTTACAACGTTTTAGGATCTCATTGACAACTTTTATATGACCTTGCTCTGCTGCCACGTGAATTGGATAGGATCCATCATCATCACATACAAAAATACCCTTTGTTGATCGGTCTAGCAGGTTGCATACTGTTTCATGACAGCCAATGGATGCTCCAAACGAAAGACAAGTCCTTCCTTCTTCATCTCGTTCATCCATAAGATTTGGATATTCATTCAGAATAACATCGAGGGTACCTGCTCAAACAAGTGAAAATATCAATTCCCGATCCAGGTTTGAAGTTGTGGTCTTGCCAATCAATATTATTCAAAAAAAAACAAACCTATACTCATGGACTTCAAAGCCGCGTGTGCAAGATATTTTCTCCCTTCCAGTTGTGATTGTAAGTTGAACATACCCCCTTCATGGCCATCATTTCCCAACATTTCTCTTACAAGGGACACATATCCAGCTTCTACTGCCATATACAAGGGAGATATTCTGTCTTTATTCGCAAGAAACGAAGCACTGTGGTCTGCGTTTACCAGAGAGGAAGCGATCTTCATATAACCTCTTCTCAAGGCCAAGTTCAGAGCAGTATCTCCATTTATGTCCTTCAGAAGATATGTGTTCAAGCTCTTCCTCTCTTCTTTAGAAATCCCAGCTGACACGAATGTTACTGTCGCAACAAGAGCCTCAACAACAGCTGCATGACCAGCACTAGACGCCACATGGATTGGAAGCTGATCCTTTAAGTTTGGTTCCAATAAAAGGCATGGATACTCAGAGAAAATTCTCTTCACTAGTTCTAAATGACCCCATCTAGCGGCAAGATGAAGAATAGAATCTCCTCTGTCGTTCTTGAGGCATGCCAGTGGTGTTCCATGGCTTCTCAATTTCTCCAGCCATTCTTTGCCTCCACCACTCAGTGTGCTAAACATCTCGGCATTCATCAGCACATACTCACCAGGTAGATCAAAAAAATCAGACAGTCTGAGATCAATAAAGAACTCTGGCACAAAATCCTCAGTGTCTTCCATAGGCTGCGGCGTGGCTTCTCCTCTGCCTCGAAGGAAAGCTCGTGAACTGAGTGTGCGAAAGCTGTTGTTTATCTTATTCATGGAGAAGTATCTTTGTCTCCTTTGGTCATTAGACGAATCCGTTGAACTCTGTGACTCAATTGTATCTAGACGTGCTTCAGAAAAATCCATCTCAAACCTATATCATTCCACAAATAGTGGTTTGAAATGACAGTTTCACTTCTTCAACAATATGATAACAAAAAAAAAAGTAAACATACAAAGTCGAAGAAGGAGAGAGACTTACCAAGTGGAGGAAGAAGCAAAATAAAAAATGCAGGAGGAGTCACTAAATTAAAGCAGTAAAACTTGATGGAAGCAGAGAGACTCCATACATGTTCGTCCATTATATAAAACCAATTGAAGTCTTTTCTTATATATAAATGGACACAGTGTGGTGTCATGGTCATTCTTTAATCCGAAGTAAACCTTACATCGATGTGAGTGAGATCTTATACAGCTATTAGAGGTGGTAATCTATTTCTTATTTTATGGAAAAATTCAAATCTTCCTCTAAATGTCAACTAAAAGCCTTGATAAACGAATAAAATAAAAAAGGTCCCTCTAATGCGACGTGAACCTAATACATTGATCAAAGAGTTTTAGCCTTTGTAGGGCGTAAATCGTGAAGTTAAAACTGATATTGCCACATCGAGAAGATAGGCTTCAAATTGATCACAGAGCCCCAAATCTCTATACAAACTCATACCACTTCCATTTGTTTCTAACACAAATTTTATATTACTTTCTCTATGTTTCCTCACATTTCTAACACCACGTTGTAGACAAGAAATCCTGAAACAAGAGAATATAAAGGAGTCAGACACTTAGTCGGTGTCCATATCAACCAAGATCGAATGGTCAAGATGACAAACTTATCTAGAATAAGTCATGATGTTATGGTGAGAAATTAGTCAAGATTTTAAACTCTGGTACCACTCTTAGAGTACACTAGTCAAGATTTTGACTTTGGACTCGGAGTCAAAGTTTGGGTTCTATATGACTTGATAGGATAGTTCTCGAGAGGAAATAGCTCGTCAACCCATTCTTTTCACTATAAATTTTTTAGCAACTTTACAAATCTATGTGATTCAATAGTTGATAATAGAGATTTGCATTTATAGTCAAAAACAAACGCAAGTACACTTTAAAACCAAACTCTAGCTCACATAGAAGCAAATCCGGAAATGCATGTTTAGAAAGAAAAGACAATCCAAATTATTCAACATTATAGAGGAACTAAATAAGAAAACGTAAAAGGTGCATCAGAAAGAAGCATTCCCTTTTTTACTTTGTTTATTTTTATCTATAGTTTGTGACATTTGGTCCAAATTTGGATATATAATATCTCCAGAGAACTTCGCGCAGAGGCCTTCTTTGGTTTCCGCCGTCATCAATTGAATTCCCAAGATACACTAGAAACCACAACAACCTAGAACGAAAGCCAGACCTATGTAGAAGAGCGTGAGGTATAAACGTTGAGAGCATCAACATCAATGTGGGGATAGTCAAATAGATGTAGATGGAAAGAAGCCATGTAGCATTCCCAGCTACAATAACCATGGCGAAAAAGAAGGCAAAGCTCATGAAGTATATAGCCAAATACAGACATAGCATGGCCGCCTGGACGGAAATATGATATAACGCAGGATCACCTAATTGCACCACTATGAGAAAAACTACAGACATAAATGAGGTTTCCAGTGCCATAATGTCAAATATCAGGAAAGCGATGAGACAAGGGTTAGTTACTAGATTTGCCATGCCCAAGTTTGGATTTGAGCTTCTGACTCCACCTGGTATAGTAAATCCAGCAGTAAACGTCACCGTCGCTATAAGAGCTGCCACTACTAGAAGAGCGTTGATGTAATCTTTGTTTCCGCCATCCTTAGGCTTTATTGGTCTAGTTAGCCCCATGGTGTGTGGTGTATCCCTAAATGTAGGATAGTTTTTGAACTGAGCATCTGCTAAGGCCATCAGTGTCAACCTCTGCAATCCGGCACTCAAGAGTCACATGCAGTACATAATTGATGTAAGATTAGAAAGTGGTAAACTAGACATACCTCCCGAAAGATGTAATGGGGTTGCAGATTTACGTCGGCAATATTCAGAGCTGTCAATCCCTTATTGTTCTGTGTTAACAGGTTCTTTTTCCCTGCAAGGCAATGAATAGCTCTAGGCCGCCACTTTATGGTTGCTAGATGCAGAGGTGTATTCCCATCCACATCTTGCTCATTACTCAGATGGTAGTATGTACTTTCACATGTAGTTAAGTGGTCTAGAATTGAAAGGTTCCCACTTTCAGCTGCGATGTGAAGGATGTTCTGTCCTTTTCTGTTTAGCAGATGCTTTGAATATGGACACCGTTGCAGCATCGCAATGACAACTTCAATATGACTATTCTCTACTGCCATGTGGATTGGATAGGATCCATCATCATCACATACAAAAACACTCTCTGTTGATCTTTCTAAGAGCTTGCACACTCCTTTATAGTATCCCATTGATGCTCCAAACATAAGACAAGTCCTTCCTTTTTCATCTCGCTCATCCACTACACTTGGATATTTATTAAGAATAACTTCAAGGACATCTGCTCAAACAAGATTCAGTTAATTATTCAGGTTTGAACTTATGATCCTGCAAATTAGTAAAAAGTAGAACAAACCTGTACTCATGGACTTCAAAGCTGCGTGTGCAAGATATTTTCTCCCTTCTAAGTTAAAATTTGTCCCTTCCGTACCATTATTCCCTAACATTGCTTTTACAAGGGACAAATCCCCAGCTTCTACTGCCAAATACAAGGGAGATATTCCGTCTTTACTTGCAAGAAACGAAGCTTGTTGGTTCGCTTTCACCAAAAAGAGAGCAACCTCCATATAGCGTCTTTTCAAGGCCAAGTTCAGAGCAGTATCTCCATTTATGTCCTTTAGAACATATGGATTCAGCCTCTCCCTATCTTCTTCCACCAGTTTATCAGAAAAAAATGTTACCGACGCTACAAGAGCCTCAACAACTGCTGAATGGCCAACACGAGCAGCCAAATGAAGCGGAAGTTGATCCTTCGAGTTTGCTTCCAATAAAAGGCATGGCCATTCGGAGACAATACTCTTCACTAGTTCTAGATGACTCCATGTAGCAGCAAGATGAAGAACAGAATCTCCTCGATTGTTCTTGAGACATGCTAGTGGTGTTCCAAGGCTTCTCATTTTTTCCAGCCATTCTTCGTTCCCATCACTCAGTGTGCTTAGCATCACCGCATTCATGACCACATATTCACCAGGGAGATCAAAAAGATCCGACCATCTCAGATTAATAAGATACTCCGGTACAGACTCAGTGTCTTTGGCTTTTCCTCTGGCTCGAAGGAAACCTCGTGAACTGAGTGTGCGAAAGCCGTTGTTTATCTTATTCATGGAGAAGCATCCTTGTCTCCTTTGGTCTTGAGACGACTCAGTTGAACTCTGTGACTCAATTTTATCTAGACGCGCTTCAGAACAATCCATCTCAAACCTAAGTCATCCCACAAATTTTTTGAAATGATAGTTTCAGCTCTCCAAAAATAACAAAAAAGAAATGTAAACATACCAAGTCGAAGAGGGGGAGAGACTTACCAAGTGGAGGAGGAAGAAGAAATCAGAATTACCGGAGGAGTTGCTAAAGCTTGATGAAAGAGAGAGTCCATTTTATATAACCAAAGTCAGTGTAGAAACAGAGTGAAGGTCTTTTTTAATCCTAAGTAAAGCGTAATATCTCGATGTGTGTGAGGTCTTGTGGACTGTTGTAATTTCTTTCTTAGTTTATGAAGGCTAGAACAAGTTGACTTTGTAAACATCCGACTGTGCGCCATTAATGACGGAATTTTTTTATTACTGAGAGCTAGCTGATGACTTGACATATACATCTATATCTACAACAATAATAAAGATCATATTTTAGACAGTGCAGGAGCAGAAGAAAATTATAAAACTAAACTATTCAATGAATCTAGTATCTTGATCAAAGAGTTTTTAGCCTTTTAGGATTTATGAGTTTACCACACGGAAATGGCTAATGAGTTTATTGGAACTGCATTAAAATACGTAAATCAGGCCTATCAACCTCACCTTTCATGTAAACAGCACTGCCCCAAATCTATACTAACTTAAGTTAACTTAAGCAACTTCGATTTTTGTTTTTAACAGGAACTGTATGTTTCTTTGTCTACGTTTCCCTACATTTCAGAAAATAATAGTAGCACCAAGCTGGCGACTAGAAATCCTAAAACAAGAGAAGACACAGAAGCCTAACTCTTAGTAAGTCTTTATCAACCAAAATCAAGCTGATCGAGAAAAAGAAATGTTATGGTGAAAATGAAATTAGACATACCTCTCGGAAGATGTAGTGGGGTTCAGATTTAGTTCGACTATATCCAGAGCTGTCAAAGCCGCTATTAATTTGTATGAAGAGGTTTTCTTGCCCTGCAAGGCAATGAGCAGCTCTAGAAGCAGAGGTGTAGTCCCATCCACATCTTTCTCATTCGCCAGACAGTTTGTTTGTTCACTTGTCGTCAAATGACAGACAAAAACACCATCCGTCAGGGTACATACTCCTTAATAATACCACATTTAAACTCCAAACGAAAGAGAGGTCCTTCCTTCATCTCACTCATCCACAAGACTTGGATACATTGAGTTGCTTCACAGAGACTATATTCTTCATGTTGCTGCAAAGCATGGGAAACTTGAAGTTATCAAGTTTATCATAAGATGTTATAGAATAAGAACAAATAAAATTTGATCAATGAACCATATGTGGATGGAAACACACTGAACAGCCTGATGCCACCAAAAACTGGCACCCTAAAGTTGTGAGTATGTTTACTTGGGGCCATATAGTTGACCTGAAAAAATAAAAGACTATAATGGTTTCACAGCTTTAGATATAGCTGAATATTATTGGTTTGAGCTACGTATTTTAACAGGTAATATGACGAAGATGTCCCACCCAATATTACCATGTGCATATACCTTCTCCACTAATGCTTGTATGCTGTATATGCAGAGCTTGATATGGCTTAATTTGATCAATGATGTTGCACCAAGAGGTTCCGATCCAGTTTCAGAAAGTCTTATATCATTCAAGAAGTCAGATGGTGGAAAGTAAATATATCAAGTCAAAACTCTTCCATTGGTTGCAACTCTTGTCGTCACTCAGCCACCATGACTTTTACTGCAGGATTTACACCACCAGGTGGCTACAACGGCTCTGTTCCCAAGTTGGGAATGGCCATTTTTGGCCAAGAAAAGAGCTGTTTAGTCTTTCTTGTATGCGACACATTACCGATCTACTCCTCTATCATAACAATAGTTGTTCTCATTTGGGCATAGCTCGGTTATCTTTCTCTTATACTCAAAAGTCTTCACAAGCATATGAATATCCCAAAGAAAGAAATACAAGTGCACTGTCGAGAAGAAAAAGAAAAAAAAAGAAATACAAGTGCACATCTAGTAGTCTTGGCTAATGTGCAACTCCAAAGATACATAACAACAAAGAATGGTTCCAGTATTTTTTAAGTAAAACAATTCTATTGGTACAAAACAGAAACACAAGCAAATAAAACCACAACAAAGGAAAGAAATCGAAACAAAATGTCAAGTTTAACAAGTAGTGGATCATACAACTTCGATGTATGTGAGAAAAATGCGCTCTTTTAGCTACTTTCTTTCTCTTGGATGAGATGATTCCTACCTGAGATCTTTGGAGCAGGAGCCTTTTTGTAGCTGTCTTCATTGAAGAAATATAGAAATTGCATGAAATAAAGACCAAAGATACCCCCAGGAAGGCCAGGTATTTGTAGTAACACGTGAGGGCCAAGGATAAAGAGCATCGTAAAGACGAAGACCACAGATGTAATGTCGAGGAAGATCATAAGCCCCTTAACATGCGAAAATGCAACAAAGACGCCACAATAGAATGCCACCGGCATGCAGAGAAGAGCGAAAAACAGTGATGGCAATGCCACATTTAAGGATTTCTGAACAAGTGCTGGATCGCCCAGCTGCGCCCAGATTAGAGTAGCTATCGTCAAGATGGAGCTTTGCATTGCCAGGATGTCAAATACCATAAAATAGACGAGCTTGCGGTCATTGGCTAGAGTTGCGCTGCCCAATTTGGGACCTGAGCTATTAAAGCCACCAGGTATTGTAAATCCAGCAGCAAACGTCACCGTTGCTACAAGAGCTGCCACCACTAAAAGAGTGTTGATGTAGTCTTTGACTTTGTCACCAGCTGGTGGATCTGATGGCTTTGTTATGCTTTTCCTGTTGAAGTATAATAACACCACCAGTGTCACCCTCTGCAATCCAAACAACAGACTATAAAAAGTCAAGAAGATAAATAAAATTCATAGTTCAATGTGAGATTATAGTGGGAAATCAGAGATACCTCAATAAAGATGTAGTTGGGTTGCAGATTTGACTCGGCGATATCAAGAGCTGTTAAACCACAATTGTTCCGCATGTGTATCCATTTACCCTGGTTTAAAAATAGAAGCAAGAAAAGAGAACGAGGGCGCCACTTCAAAGTAGCCAAGTGGAGAGGTGTATTTCCATCCACATCTTGCTTTTCCATCAGGTCCCTATTAAATCTCCGGAAATGAAGGTAAAGAAACCCTGCAGCTCTCCCACTCATCGCTGCAATGTGAAAAATGTTCTGACCATGTTTGTTAAGAAGGTATTTTGAATCTGGACAACGTTTTAGAATCTCTCTCAGAACTCTGGGATGAAATTTCTCTGCAGCAATATGGATCGGGAAGGATCCATCGTCGTTGCACACATAGACACTCTTAGTTGATCGGTCTAACAGGTTGCATACTCCTTCATAAAACCCTATGGATACTCCAAATGAAAGGCAAGTAAAGGCAAGTCATTCCTTCTTCATCTCGCTCGTCCTCAAGATTTGGATATTCGTTAAGAGTAACATTGAGGACATCTGCTAGAAAAAAAGTGGGAAGATATGAATTACTAGCGCTAGAACACACCTACCCAAGATTCATCTCCTAACGGTTGCATATATTTGAGAAAAGAAAATGCAGCTGCCAATCGGTTAAAAGGAAAAACAGAACCTGTATTCTTGGCCTTCAGAGCCGCGTGCACAAGACATTTTCTCCCTTCCAACTGCGAATCTTGTTTATTATTGTCTGTAGTTTTCGACATTGCTGTCACAACGATTACCTTTCCTGCTTCAACTGCCAAATGCAAGGGAGATATTCCATCTTTATTTGCATGAAACGAAGCTTGTTGGTATGCGTCCACCAGTCTACCAACAGTCTTCACACGAGGGGATTTCAAGGCTAAGTGCAGAGGAGTATCTCCATTTATGTCCTTTGCAACATACAGGTTCAGGTTTTGCTTCTCTTCTTCAGAAGATTTAGCTAGGACAGATGTTAATGTCGCAACAAGAGCATTAACAACATCTACATGACCAGCACGAGCTGCCACATGAAGCGGAAGCTGATCCCTCGAGTCTAGCTCCAGAAGAAGACATGGGCATTCAGAGACTATGCTCTTCACTAGTTCAAGACGACCCCAAACTGCAGCAACGTGAAGAACAGAATCTCCTTGTTCGCTTTTTAGACAAGCCATTGGCTTACCGTAGCTTTTTAACTTCTCCACCCATTCTTTCTTCCCCGCGCTCACTGCGCTATGGATCTGAGGACACATAGGCACATATTCACCGGGGATGTTAAACAGATCAGACAACCTGATATTGGTATAGAAGTCCGGCAAAGACCCCTGAGCCTCAATTCTATCTACTTCAGAACTGTCCATCTTAAACCTAAAATCATCCCACAAATAGTTTAAAACACAATTTTAAACAGAGTGAAGAAGAGGAGAGACACTTACCAAGAAGATGAGAAGCAGATCAGAAATGCAAGACGAATGGCTAAAGCTTGACGGATGAGAGACTCTATGTTCGTCCATTTATAAAACTCCCACTGTGTCTAGAGTTCAGTATGAGTGTAATCAAAGTCAATGCAGAAACAGAGTGAAAGCCTTTCTTTAATCTGAAATAAACCTAACACCTCGATTACAGAAATAGTCTTTAGGGTGCAATAGTAGAAACAGAGAAAAAGTCTTTTTTTAAATCCAAAATAAGCCTATCACCTCGATTGTATATTTGTAGCCTGTAGGATATAATTGGTAATCAGAAGTCAACTTCAATAATCAAGAACCTATGTTTACATACCCCAACAAAAATAAATGTTGATTAACTTCAATTATAGCAACTTTGATTTGTTTCCAGCACAAATGTACATTTCTTCGATTGTGTTTCCTTCGCACTTAAAAGTAAACAGTCGAAAAGCCAAGTTTTATTTTTCTCCTCATAGGCTAAGGTATACACACGTGCTAATCAGGCCCATTAACATGGCCTCTAATCTTAGACGGCACTATCCTCCAGACCAAAACTACACAAAATGTAACCCAGCACAAACTCCTCAACATTAAGCAACTTTGATTTGTTTCCAACACAAATGTACATTTCTTTGACTATGTTTCCTTACACTTAAAAGTGAACAGTAGAACCAACCTATCTATGAGAACCTAAAACAAGAGAAGACACAGAACAACACAACACACAGAGAAGACAAAGATTCTTCCCAGTGATTTATCCGCCTGCATAATCCGCCTTCTCATCCTCGGCCCGCTTGTCCCAGCGAGATTGTAAGTGTCCGGATATGCAAATCTATCCATCACTTGTGTTCCAAACAATCTAGTAGCTACCATTTCTCCAACCATCACCATCACTGGATCCAAAACAGCAGAGTATGATAAACTGTTGGAACTCATCACCCCTGAGACAGGGTAGTAACCTTCCTGTGGGCTATTGAAATGACCCCGTTGTGATAACCGCAGGTCGGCACTAGAATAAGGCGAATTCGGTATCTCAAGCCGGTAAACTGGTCCCAGTGGTCTTTTAGGCACAAGGTTTTTACTTTCTTCCTGAGTTGTGCAACGGCCTCTGCCATACAAAGGAACCAGAGTAGAATGAGACACTTTAGATTTACAAACAGGACACTGTCTATGTCTTTGGTATTCATCACTTGTCGAGAAACTCTGTACATCAAGCCATTTGTGAATACAGGGCCAGCAGAAGAGGTGACCACAGAGAGTCACAACTGGGTCTTGCACAGAGTCTAAGCAAATATTGCAGTCGAAATTCGAATCATCGCTATCATCAGAAGGAACCGAGACAGAGATGGGTTCAGGTTTCTTGCTCTTGAAACAAAATGCACCTTCCCCATAGAGTTCTCCCGGTACTGCAGCATCTTCAAAAGATTGATCCAAGGCCATTGGTCAAAATCCTGAAAAAAGAAAAAGTGTTTTTTTCCAGCATTAGATCAAGATGAATGCATTAGTTTTCTTATACAAACAACAAACGTAGTTATCAATAAAATTTACAAGTGAAACACACAAAGATAGCCTATTTACTTCCAGATGGGAATTAGGTTATTCAGAAAAGGATTTAAAAAAACCCAAAACTCCAAAAATCACACAGGACCTAAACCCTTTAAATCTATAAGAACCCTAAAAATTTGAAATTTTAGAAACCGACGAAATCATTAAAAAGTCCAGATTCAACACGAGCTGGGTTTTGGCTATACAGATTAAAAACCTTGGAATTGGAAGTAAAGAATATTCCAAAGACTCGTAACTCGATCATCAAAATACAAACTTGATCATCATCGTCGGATCAAATATTAGCTTAAGAAAACAACAAATCCGATAAAAAATTTATCGCAAACCCACCAAGAAAGACAAAAAGAGAGAACGACTGGATTATATAAGACTTAGCAGAAACAGAGAGACACAACAAAACTCACCACCTTAACGAAAGTTCAACACCAATTCAAAAATATCTAAAGAGGGAAAAAAAAAACAAAAACCCAAATCAAAAGACGGAGAAATTTCTGGAGTCAGAGATACACATTTATGTGTGTGTGTACGCAAAGACACGTATATATGAAGGAACTATGAAGAGTGAGAGAGAGAGAGATTCAGGGAAACGAACCAGAGAGAATCGGCGGCGTTTGAGGGAAACCCTAAGAAACTGTGTCAATGGTTGATTTATAGATTTGTGAGCAGAGAAGAAAAGATATTAAACCCAGAGAGAGAGAGAGAGAGAGGAAGAAGCGGAGAGGAAAAAATCTGGTTTTTGTAGAAGCCGAGACGAGGAAGAGAGAGAGACAGTGAAGAATAAATAAGCAAAGACCCAAAAGAATTTAATATAATAATAATGATGCCTCGAAATCGAGAACGTAATGATCTCTTCACTGACGTGGCGATGTGATTTTTTAGATAACTCTCTTTTCTGTTTTGTATATCTATAAAAAAAAAAAATATCCAAGTTAATTAGTATATTGATTCGCCTGAGGTTTTTTTATAAGCTAGTGGTTTTCTATGTCATCAAATATTTAATTAAATATTAACCTCTCAAAATTTGGTTATTTAAAATATCAATTAGATTTTTTATTAATTTATTAAGACCGTCTATTAATTTTATAGTGTCAAATTGCAGAGACTTTTATACGACGATGATACAGTGAAAAACATTTTATATGTTGGGAAACATATCAAATATTAGATATATGCAAATTTACATACCATAACCAAAAATAGAAGCCAATCCACATATTCCATAAACACCAAATCTTTATGTAGAAGTAATACATTATCCAAAAAAAATTAAAAATAGAAAACTTTTAAATTTTTAACATACTTGAGGATATATCAAGAGATTTTACTTCTACAACTAGAATACGTCTCTATTGGATTTTTTTTTTTTTTTTTTTAAGAGTATTTTGTTATGGTAAACTACTAGTAGATATAATAGAGTTTACTTGTATCACAAAACACTCTTTTTTATCTTTTTCAAGTAATTTGGTTGAGTGGGAAAACAAAAGGACCATTTCATGATGTGTTAACGCTCGTGTCACAAATGTCATACCACTTCTTTGTTAGGTGCATTGCATTCACCCCACTAAAAGAAAATTGTATGCACATTTGTAAGGTAAGCGATAAATAAATAAAAATTATTTGTACGTTTTTCACAAGTCAAAATTTTGTGAATATATCCCCAACTCATAATTGCCAATATTTTTTTGTCTTTTTAGTCAACAAATGCCAATGTTAAACAAAAATTTAGATTCCAATCAAATTAAGCACCAAATATTTCAACATGTTTAAGTAAGTTAATCAATGGTCGACAAGAGAGAACAATGTACATGGAAGGAGTAAGTTAACTGACCAATGGATGATGATTAATTAACACTAGTACAATTTCTTAATTACTACTACTAAATTGATAAAGAAATCTTAGTGAGAAAGGTGGTGATTGGTTGGAGTGAAGAACTCAAAAAAGAGAAAAAAAAAAAAGGAGTAATGAGAGGTTGGAGATGGGCTCTCTTCACGCTTTGCGTCAGACCTTTCACAGCTAACGACGATGAGAGCTCTCATCTCACATTAAACAAACCTCAAGAGTCACGCATTCTCTGTTTTGCTTTGTGGGGAACTTTTTATTTTATTAATTGTTCTTGAGTTATACACTTATACTACTGTTTCTTTAAATAAATTGGAAGCCGATATGGTTTAGAGTGAACGGTTATGTAGACCTTTCAAATTGTAATCTACATTGCATTAAACCAAAATACTCTAGTATACGTATTAAGAGTGTTTAACGTAATGGTATCATAAACCGTTCGATCTAAACCATAATCTAATAGCCGAATCTTTAAGTGATTAGGCGCAAAACAAAAACAAACTATAATGAATGAGGATTTGTTAGATATATATCATCGGACTAATTCTCCTGAGGCGTGGACTAGTTCCTTCTTCGGAAAATTATTTGGTGTGATTGGTTTTCAATTATTAATTCAATGGTTTCATGATACACGTTAAGTACTTGTGTAGATTAATTAGTGGTTATTTAAACTTTATTAGAACGTCGTTATTCATCTTCAACACGTAAACATCTCTCAGGTTTTCTTCGGATCAACTCTTCTTATCCTTCTTTAATGCAATGTTAATTAAGAATAAATAAACTTGTGTGTTTGTTTAATCTTCGCTACAAAACTAAACTTTTTTTTTTTTATTGATAATGTTGACTATCAACTTCCATTTAGTTTTTGATTTCTGTCAATATATATATACATTTGTAATTGTGTTATTACATGATATTTGTGTTTAAATAGGTATGAAAACATATGCATCGTGAAACATGCATGAAGTGAAACAATGATATATAGTTCCGTTGTGTATAATTTATTCGTTGAAAATATTAGAAAAAGCTAGTGTTCATCTTAACCGAACATTTGAATATTCGGAAACATATATATATCCACCGTTTCAATGTTTTGTTATTCATCTGATCCAACTGCAACTCGTCGTTTGGTAGGAGAATATGGCCGACAATCAAAATCAAATGATTGAAACGTTGTCCGCTTGTTAATATTATAAACATCGATCAAACTAAAGTCTTCATACAAGTATGTCTTTTCAAACAATCTAAGAACCTCAAGTGGGAGTTAGGTTTCACGGAAGTTTGTCCGATATTGACTTTGGCTTGTTTCAATGTTTTCGCATTTTTGTTCTAATTTCTATATTGACTTGACTTGTTTCAATACTTCTTCACACTTTACGTTCCAGTTTCAATCATGCTATTCTTATGTTCTATTTATGAAGGTTCGTGACTTTCTTAAGGTCGCTAAAGTTCATACAAACAAAGATCACGAGCATTTAGAATAGTCCAATGGGTTATGATAATAGTATTATTATATGACCGGAGTGCACCTTTCTTATGACCTTATCTTCAGCAACAACCAAAAAGAAAGACATCACCAATAGAAAAGGTTTCATCCAATTTACGATTTAAGTTCAATGCCTGATGTTTTTGCCTTCCGCCGTAACTTTTGGTTTTTTCAAAGATGAAAACCAAAACGAACATGCATGATTCTACCTCATATCAGTTTGCTGCGCATTTTTTTGTCGGCAAACGCAATTTGTTTATTGATATTATATGGAAATGTTATTTTCTTCGACAATGCAAATGGATACAAAGAACAACATTATATTTTAACGGCTCTTGCTAGAAAAATCCGTTTTGGATGTTGCTTATCCGATTTCGGCTTGTTCTATATGTAAAGAACGTCTTAGATTTAAGATTTAACAGGGTCGATTGAACTGAGTCTAAGTCTCCTAACTATATATAGTGAACTTGCTACAAAGAGTGTAAAAAAATAAAATAGGTTACAAATATTAAGTTGAATCAAACTGGAATGAATATCATTCAACCATTTCATCTCCAAAAATGTGTGTGAACAAATTGAACATTTTTATAATTTGTTTATTTTTTTAATTTTTTAATTTTTTAAGTTGAACGAGTAGAGTAATTCTTTCAACATTTGTAATTCAATCGGTGAAAGTTAGATGGAAATGTTTTTCAACCTATTCAACTTATTAAATTGTGCAACCATGTGCATAGTCCAACGAGGTTTAGAGATATATCTGAAATTTTTCTTGGCAATCTAACACTTAAACTTCATGAACTTATCATATGATTTATCTTGTGGAGATTTCTAATTTATTTATAATGTCCATAGCAACTCTAACTTGGTTTGGGTCGGATTACCGGACAAACAACTCTAAAACCCCCAAATTTTTGTCGGGAACTGTGGATCAGTCCAAACACTTCAATTCTTTTGGGTTTTATTCATTTTGTCCTAATTGACACATCCTTGTCCATAAATTGGGTACACATAAACTTCTTTGCTCAATTTATGGATATAGATCATAAATAATAAAATATGTAACGATTACAAATAGATATTTCAAACGTAAATATGGATCGATATTGAGTTTTCTTTTCTTTTTCAGTTTTATTTAAATCTTTCTTTAGAAATGAATAAAACCTTTAGCCCCTTTGCGTAATACGGAGTAGAGGTATCACCGAATACAATAATCTAATAATATACGATTAAGAAGAGTTTAAGAATACAGTATGTAACAAACCTTAGCGTGTGTTTGCTCATCAAAAAAAGTTGCAGAACCTAGCAATCTTAAGATCCCTTTCATGACCAAAAATGTTTTGTGTAATGAGGTAGCATTAGCCTAATCCAAGATTGATCTTTGATTTCACTAGTTCCGCATCTCTAAACATCTTCAAACCGATAAAAATTCACATTAAGACATGACATCATATTATTTATCCAGTTCTAGATGTTCAGTGATGAAGAAGATACAGTTGAAGAAACAGATAGCTGCTATAAAGAAAGCTGCGTTACAGAGAGAACAACAACGAGAGAGAGACAGAGATAAGAGATCTTACAGACTCAAAAGTAAAATTTCATCACAAGAACTTATCAAGGCTAGATGTCAGAGTGGTTTTGGGCACTGCACCTATGATTGTATCCTTCTTCTCACCATTGACAAATATCATGATCGTTGGGATGCTTCTAACTCCGTACTGGCCTGGGGTTGTAGGGGATTCATCAGTGTTTAGTTTGTAGAATTTGATCTTCCCAGTGTAATGTTGTGCTAGGTCATTCACGAGCGGGTCAATCATCTTGCAAGGTCCACACCATGGTGCCCAAAAGTCAACCAATACAGGCCCGTCTGCCTTAAGAACTAGAGACTCCCATGTTGAGTCAGTGACCACTGTAACTGCAAGCATCAATAACCCATATCAATAAGTTATAGCTAAACCATTTAAATTCATGAAAGAAACCAACAAAAATTAGCCAAGAAGATAAAAGAATAACATGCTTCATGAGTTAACCAAACAGACAGCTGACCAATTTATCGATCTTCAGCCAAATGGGTATGTTGTATCTAATCCTTTACTATAGTAATCTAGATGAGAAAGGTTCTCTAAACATAATCTTGACAACGGAGTACACATGTGTTTCACAATCGATATAAAACATAATCTCAGAATAGCAACACACTTGATAAAGCTATATATTTACTCTAAAGCACATTGTACTCTCATGAGCAAAAAAACTGTTTCTTGTCACAATGTGTATATGATCCAACCAATAAAAGTGGTATCTGAGTAGGTACCCAACCAAATTGTGATGGTGTTCTACTTAAGAATTGTGAAAAGAGAAATATACATTTCCCAACCAAAAAATATCCACAAAAAGAAGAGATCCTAAAAATGCAACTTTCTTCAATATTCACGCAACCAGCATGAATCGATCCTCTTAACAGAAACCCTCATTTCCAGCAGAAAATTTCTCAAAAACGCATACTCTCCTAATAACCAAACTCTTCTTCCTCCAGATTCAGTAATCTGTAAACTAATTGCAAAGGTTTATAGCTGAAGATTACAAATTACTAACACGAATTCGAGCACCTCACTTCTAATTTCACCCTCACACAAATCAATCATCAACACAAAATCAGTTCAAACTACTAAAATCCATGAACAATCACGAATCAAGCAAAGTCAATAACCAAAAAAATAAAAATCGAACAAGGGAAGAGTGAGAAAACAACATACTATCGGTAGTAGTTTTCTGAGCTTCACAGACGACGGCTCTTCGTAGTGGAGAAACCTTAGGATGATGAATCGAGGTCAACGAAGACGAAGAAAGGGAAAGACGGATTCTCAAACCTGACGATTCCGGTAACACGGCGAACATCCGCCGAGAAGAGAGAGAAGCAGACGGTGGTGGTGAGGATACGATTTTAGTATCGGAACGGAGAGAAATTGGAGGACGAGTGGTACAAGTGAAGGCAGCCATGGCTAGATAGAGAGAAAGAAGAAGAAGAAGGACGAGAGAGAGAGAGAGATTCTCCTAATCCCAAGTGTAAAAATAATATCCAGATAGAAAATAAATTAAAAAAAGATAACGAAACTATGGAAGAGGAATAATACAAGTGAAACTGATAGCTATATTTTTGTTTTATGTACATTGAAAACAAACAAATTTTGCTTATTTATTTTTTTCAATATTTTCGGAAAAAAAAAAGAGAAGTAAAAATATTTAATACTCAAAAACATAGAATACGGTCGCGATAAAAATCGAAAAATGATATATAGAAAAAATTAAAAAAAAATAAGGAGTATTTTTAAAAAAAATTGATTCGTTTGGGTAAGATCCTGCTCTGACGTACAATCTGTAAGCCCGAGAAGCTTTTGAGATATACTAATGGGCTTATATTAGGAAGCTTTTGAGATATCCTAATGGGCTTATATTAAGCCCATTTTATAATTTCTAAGTGTCAGCTATTCAAAATTTAGCTCTTTAAAACGGACTTATATAACGATCTTTCATATAAAAAAAAAGAAAAAAAAACGATCTTTCATATTTGACAGCTAAATTCTTCTCGTAAATATACACTGTATATGGTTTAAAGTTTAAACCAAAACAAACAAAAAATTTGAAAAACGACACAAGATTTAAACTATTTTGAAACTAGCTAGTTTCTATAATTGGATTATATTCTAAACATAGGAGAATGTTCAATGTCTTCTCTTTATGTGAAAACACTTTTTTTTTAATAGGTCACCCACTTCAAGATACTTACTTCTCTACATATTTCGATAAACTCATATAAAGTCATACAACACAACTCTAATTTTGCTTTTCACTGACTTTTTTTTTCATTTAAAGCAATGTTAAATCAATATATTCAGAAAGAATTAAGATTTAAAATTGCTACTAAACGTGATAATTTTAAATAAAAAGGACTTGTTGTTGGTAAACACTATCAGCATATACACTGTTGACAAGAATATCGATACAGACACATTCGATTGTGTCCAATCAAAATGTCAACTTTAATACGAGTCCCCTAGCAGACAAAACATACCGAAGATACACCTATAAGTTAGGACAACGGCTCAATGAAAAACTTCGATATTTGTTTCTTCAATGATGTCATCGTTCATGAATCTAATAATAATAGAAACTACAACATCTGTCATTACAGTGACATCTTTAATTCGCAACTATGTATATAGTTTGAATCAACTGTTATATTATCCCAGTTTTTTTCTATAAACTATATATTATTCAAAATAAACACTCAAAACACACACAATTTGTAAAACAACACATTATTGAAAAAACTAGAATCCATGCGAGTTTAGAAATTGACAGTTAAGTATAGAACATTCATTTTCATGAACAAAAAAAAAAGGAAAATAATATTACAACTAACATTGTTATACGTATTCTATAATCTGTACCAATGACAAAACAGAATATATATATATATATATAGATTCACCACCATGACATCAGTTTTGGATTTTCTGTATACATTCTGTCATTATGTGCGGTTCAAAGTTAATATTTTTATAATTTATTCCAATGAAACAACTTATAATAAAAAGAAATACATAATTTGTTTTGTAGCTCCACATGTCTTAAAGAGAACAAAAGAGAAAGATGTCGTGCGTTGAAAAATCGGACGGTGACGGTGAATATAGTTGAAAAATCTCAACTAACAAACACATCCCACTCAACTAATATATATATATATATATATATATATATATATATCGTTGATTACCAACTAGTTACTTTACTGAGTTTATGTGTTCGTACGTATTCTTACACTTCTCTCCAATGTTTTTTTGTTCTTACAGTTTCTTCTGTTTCATATAAACTTTTTTTTTTAGAAATTGAAATCTACATTAATCGAACGATCGATGGTGAAGTTGACGAAGAGAATAGGAGGGCTTGTGCTGCGATTGGCAGCTTTTGGTGCAGCTCTTGCAGCCGTGGTAGTTATGGTCACTAGCCACGAGAGAGCTTCCTTCTTCGCCGTCTCTCTTGAAGCTAAGTACACCGACATGGCCTCGTTTAAGTATGTACACAAACTTTTCATTTTTTGTTTATGTGTTCATTGTTATACATCTTATGGAGACTTATGTGAATATGTTAATTTCGCAGGTATTTTGTGATCGCAAACGCTGTCGTGACTGTTTACAGCTTTCTGGTTCTGTTTCTTCCAAAGGAGAGTTTGCTTTGGAAATTCGTCGTCGTCTTGGATTTGGTAACATTTTGTATTTTTCCATCCATGCATTCATTTACTTAATTAATTAAACTGACATCGTTAATTTCTGGTTAACTTTATTTAAAAATCTTCATCGAAATTTCATCTCATATTAGCGACATTATTTATTGGCAACAAAATGCAATGAGAAAATTTACTGTGATAGTGTAGTAAATAAAAAAAATAGATTTACTGTGAGAATTTTTCACAACTATTTTGTCATTTTCTCGGTAAATATTGATCCATATGGTGTAGTTCAAGAATTAAAGATTATGATATTACTGTATAAATATATCATTGGTTCACGTTCAGTTTGCGTTATTTGTGCACCTGAGTTTTAATTCGGGTGTACTCTTTCATTTGTTTTCGATTTTTTACGTAACAATTAGAGTGTAGTGACTAGTGACGATTAAATAAATATATCAACAAATTATTGCAACTTTAATTTTAGCTAAAACATATTAATGCGTTTACTTTTATAAGTTTTGTTACATTAATTTGTTGTTTTCATTAACTAATCAAGGTGATGACAATGCTACTGACGTCAAGCTTATCGGCAGCACTAGCAGTGGCACAAGTGGGAAAGAAGGGAAACGCAAACGCAGGTTGGCTTCCGATTTGCGGCCAAGTTCCAAAGTTCTGCGATCAGATCACCGGAGCTCTAATCGCCGGTTTCGTGGCACTCGTCCTCTACGTCTTCTTACTCTTGTATTCTCTCCACTCCGTCGTCGACCCTTTTCTCCTTCAGAAATCTTGAATCTAACCTTTTTTCCCCTTTTTTCCTCGAGTATCCATCTAATTTTACGTCTCTCATAGACACAAATTAATACCTTAAACCTTAGCTCAATGTCGACTTGAGACGTAGTTTGTGTATTGTGTTTGTGTAATTTCTATTTACGTGTCGAAATTTTCATGGCTTTTTATAGATTCCTTTACGGATTATGGAATACTAAAACTATTAAGAAACAATTTAAAATTTGTATACTGCGTTATTATAGTTTAAGGACTATAAGAAGAGTTAGCTCAAGACTCAAGAGATGAGTGAAGTTGTAGGTATCCAAACTATTTTAGTATCGGACACTTGTTCAGTTGTGGTAAACAAAACCGTCATCGGAGAATGTAGCGTTAAAGTTGCTATAAAATCGTGTGTGTGTTTCTTCAATGCTTTGTGAAAGGCTGAAAGCACATGCGACCATTTGTTGAATGTCAGAACCAAAAGGAAGATTCCACCTTATGGGATTATAAATCAATCCCACATGCATATTATTTTAAAACATTCAATATACAGATAGTCCCAGAGAAGAGCATTATAATAACTCGAAAATAAATATCTGAAGTGTTAAAAATAGTAGAAGATGACTAGATTCACTTGATTGTCTTTTTAAATACTGGGTTGGTCGTTTGACTAGGTCAGGATCTTTTTTTTTTTTTCCCATAAGAAATTTTATTGATATGTCATAAAAGACAAACATTACATATCCACACAGGATACGGCTAAAAACCTAAACAAAGGCACATCGATAAACTTATACCAAGCCGGCAAAGATCATAATCTTTCCGGGCACAAAGCCGACAAGGGTAAAAACCCCTCCGGACACAAAGCCGGCGAGTATAAAGAAAACTCCCGGAATCAAAACCTAATTATCGAAACGATTTTCCGAATAATCAGGATACACTAAGCTTATAAACATTAAAACTATGAATGTTATCACTTTGCTTCTTTCTTCTTCAATTTACTGGTTATTTTCAAGATCGGAAGTTGATCTAGAGACTTCTGGAACACAGATGTATTGGCTTGAACTTCTGGTCTTGTAGTCCTCGCTTGATAATTTGTAGACTTCGAAAATTAGAGGTCTTGATCTACCTAAGAATGGCACGACGGAACCTCGGTAGAGGGAATTTAAACCGCCAAAAGTTGCATGCCGGTGAAGACGATATGTAATCGACTAGATCCGGTATGAAGGAGTCAAGAAACATCAAATCTCACCCAGATTTCGATGTTGGTTCGAGTGGAGAAAGCTTGGAAAAAGCTGCCTTTACCATAACACCAACCACAAAAGCGATTATGGATGGCGGTGGGTTGATTGGTTGGAAGGCCAAAAAAATCACCATTGAATCTCTGAAGAAGAAACTTGCAACAACCCCATAGACTAAAAACGAAACACAACAAAAGCAAATAAAACTAATGGGAGAATCAACGTTGGTGCTAAAGGAGCCACCGAACGTTAATCTCCGGCCAAAAAGCAACGATGTCTTGAGCTACTTCTTGAGGAGAGAGAAGGGAGAATACTTCGGAGGGAGGAAAGAGAAGTTTTTAATAGGTCAGGATCTATAATTTATAAATCAATTAATATATTATATCTAGTATGAAACAAATTAATAAATTCTAAAAATCGGTAAGAAATTAATATAGTAAGAAAAAATGACGGTACGATTTGGTCATATTATTCAACGCGTCAATTTGTTTGGTTATGACAGTTTTTTATTAATTTTGTATTTAGCGAGAATTTATAAGCTTTGGGATATATATAAATATAATAATTCGAGAATGGGACATTCTATCTTTTTGATGAAACAAATTATTATGAAAATGGGAGAAAGGTCCCATGTGAATCCAATTGAATTTAAAAACTTTAAAGCAAATATATGAGAATTATTATTATTAGGGTTCTTATTTTAGCGTCCAAAGCGGTCGCATTTGCCGTTCAATGACTTTTCCAGCTGTTTATGAAATAAAACGCTCCACTTGTATCTCATTTTTGTATTATTAGTAACAAATATTGCTTTGGCTCGAATTTTATTATATGATTTTCATAGATTACATTTTTGCTTTTTCGTGTATCACTGATGCTCAAAGGTTAGGTTTTGAAATCAGAAAGATATATAAGTCAATTTTACGAATATGACAGGTTTTAATATTGGAGACATATACGAATGCGAAGGTCTTTTGCTTCTCCGTGTAATATTGACCAGGTGATTAACCATATTCTTGCATAAAATCTTGACTAATCACAAACTTTTACATAATTGTTACATTTATAAGATAATTTTGTGACCACAAAATACAGTTGTTATATTAAGAACTTTTAAGTTTTTAACCATCATCAACATGTCTATAGAAAAAGAACCATAAAAAAGTTATAACAACATCAATAGACTTGTAGGCAGAAAAATATTTAAAAAATACTAGAACGGGTAGATTTATAAATGATTTTCATTTTATTGTAAAAGATGGATTTACGTCAATTATTTATTAAATGACACTAATATTATTGATTTATACTATTACAATTAATAAACGTCTAACGATCAACACATTATCTTATTACTAATAAGCATATTAATCTGTAAAGCATTGCGCACAAATTATAAAAGCTCTTAATATTGGGAGATCCAAGATTATGAATTAATTTCAGATTTTCAAATCCACATTAATGTCTTTTTTTTTTGTTTCTTTCTTTGTGATGACTTTTTTAAATATTGTTTCTTAACTTATATAGTAAGGAAACTATAAAGGTTGAATTAAAATATACAAAGAAATTTCCTATAAGCATTTAAAACTTAAAAAATGTATCATTTATCCAATAATCAATATTTATCAAGTATAAGCACCAAAAATAATAATTTCTGTATATAAAATTAACAAAATCTCATAATTAGGATAAAATCTTTAAATTTTGTTAAATAAAACCATAAACATATAAAGAATTTGATCATTAGTATAATCATTTTTTAGGTAATGCTTTAAGTATATATATATATATTAATGTAAAAGGATCTTTAAGAAAAAGGAAAAATTCAAATTATATTGGTTAAAAATACAAATTAAAGCCAGCAAAAAAAGAAAGTAAAAAAAGTGGAAGAAACTGAAACGCGGAAAGGAGGCAAAATCGTCTCGTCGTCGTTGTCGTTGTCGCCGTCTTCAAGCTTAAAACGAAGAACCGCACCGCTCGTTTCGATTTCTCTCCATTGTTGTTGATTCACTCAAGCTTTTTCTCCCAGAAATTTCCGAGATCTACTACATGCTACTATGAGCCTCCGCCACCGCACCGTCCCGCCGCAAACCGGACGGCCGTTGGCGGCGGATGCTGCCGGAATCGAAGAGGAGCCTTATAATATCATTCCCGTTAACAATCTCCTCGCCGACCATCCTTCCTTACGGTTTCCCGAGGTTCGTGCCGCCGCCGCTGCTCTTAAAACCGTAGGGGACCTTCGTCGTCCGCCGTATGTTCAATGGCGCTCTCACTACGATCTCCTCGACTGGCTCGCCTTGTTCTTTGGTTTCCAGAAGGATAACGTTCGTAACCAGCGTGAACATATGGTGCTTCATCTCGCGAATGCTCAGATGCGTCTCTCTCCGCCGCCGGATAATATTGATTCTCTCGATTCCGCTGTTGTTCGTCGGTTTCGTCGGAAACTTCTTGGTAACTACTCTAGCTGGTGTTCGTATTTGGGGAAAAAATCAAATATCTGGATCTCAGATCGGAACCCTGATTCGAGACGTGAGCTTCTCTATGTTGGACTCTATCTTCTCATATGGGGAGAGGCCGCGAATCTTAGGTTTATGCCTGAATGTATTTGTTACATCTTCCATAACATGGCCTCGGAGCTCAACAAAATCTTAGAGGACTGCCTCGATGAGAACACCGGTCAACCTTTTTTGCCTTCTATCTCAGGCGAAAACGCTTTCTTAATCGGGGTCGTTAAACCTATTTACGATACAATCCAAGCTGAGATTGATGAGAGCAAGAACGGTACAGTTGCGCATTGTAAGTGGAGAAACTACGACGATATCAATGAGTACTTCTGGACGGATCGATGTTTCAGCAAATTGAAATGGCCGCTTGATTTGGGAAGCAATTTTTTCAAGAGTAGAGGCAAAAGTGTAGGGAAAACTGGTTTTGTGGAGCGCAGGACATTCTTCTACCTATACAGGAGTTTTGATCGGCTTTGGGTGATGCTAGCTTTGTTTCTTCAAGCCGCCATTATTGTAGCTTGGGAGGAAAAACCTGAGGATAAGTCGGTGACAGTGCAGCTATGGAATGCTTTGAAGGCAAAAGATGTTCAGGTGAGACTTTTGACCGTGTTCTTGACCTGGAGTGGTATGAGACTCTTGCAGGCTGTGCTGGACGCGGCTTCACAATTTCCCCTCATTTCGAGAGAGACCAAACGGCACTTTTTCAGAATGCTGATGAAGGTTATAGCTGCCACAGTTTGGATCATAGCTTTTACAGTACTTTACATCAACATCTGGAAGCAGAAGAGGCAAGACAGACAGTGGTCCAATGCCGCAACGACTAAGATCTACCAATTCCTTTACGCTGTGGTGGCCTTCTTGGTGCCCGAAATTCTGGCTTTGGCTTTGTTTATAATCCCATGGATGAGAAACTTTCTGGAAGAGACCAATTGGAAAATATTCTTTGCTCTAACTTGGTGGTTTCAGGGCAAAAGCTTTGTAGGTCGAGGTTTGAGAGAGGGTTTAGTGGATAACATTAAGTACTCGACTTTCTGGATTTTTGTCCTAGCTACAAAGTTCACATTTAGCTACTTCCTCCAGGTTAAGCCAATGATTAAACCCTCAAAGCTGCTATGGAACTTAAAGGACTTAGACTATGAGTGGCATCAATTTTTTGGTGACAGCAATAGGTTTTCTGTCGCATTGTTATGGTTGCCCGTTGTGTTGATATATCTGATGGATATTCAAATTTGGTATGCAATATATTCTTCAATTGTTGGTGCTGTTGTTGGGCTGTTTGATCATCTGGGGGAGATCAGGGACATGGGACAGCTTAGGTTGAGGTTTCAATTCTTTGCTAGCGCTATTCAGTTCAACCTAATGCCTGAGGAACAACTCCTGAATGCTAGAGGCTTTGGTAATAAGTTCAAGGACGGCATTCATAGGTCAGTCTGTGGAAGCATGCTACTGATATTCCTGTTTAACGCTTGACTTGACTTGACTGTACAAGCTGTGAAATTTTACTTCTGTTAAAGCAGGTTCTCTGCATTTAATTCAATTGTACAATATCATAATAACCTTGAGGCTGTGTACTGTTTGCAGATTGAAGCTAAGGTATGGATTTGGGCGGCCGTTTAAAAAACTCGAGTCGAATCAGGTTGAGGCCAACAAGTTTGCGTTGATCTGGAATGAAATCATCTTAGCTTTCAGAGAAGAAGATATAGTGTCTGATCGAGAAGTAGAGCTGCTGGAGCTGCCAAAAAATTCCTGGAATGTGACGGTTATTCGCTGGCCATGTTTCTTGTTGTGCAATGAGCTTTTGCTTGCACTGAGCCAGGCCAGAGAACTGGTAGACGCTCCTGATAAATGGATGTGGCACAAAATATGCAAGAATGAATACAGGCGTTGTGCTGTAGTTGAGGCATATGACAGCATCAAACATCTTTTGCTCTCGATCATCAAAACTGACACTGAAGAACATTCGATAATTACGGTCTTCTTTCAGATGATTGATCTTTCCATTCAGTCAGAGAATTTCGTCAAGACCTTTAGAGTAGACCTGCTGCCAAAGATTTACGAAACACTGCAGAAGTTGGTTGGGCTGCTGAATGATGAGAAAAAGGATGGTGGTCGGGTGGTGAATGTTCTGCAGTCTCTTTATGAGATCGCAACTCGACAGTTCTTTACAGAGAAGAAGACAACTGAACAGCTGTCTAATGAAGGGTTGACTCCTCGTGACCCAGCCTCAAAGTTACTGTTTCAGAATGCTATTAGGCTTCCTGATGCAAGCAATGAAGACTTCTACCGGCAGGTTAGGCGCTTACACACGATTCTCACCTCTAGAGACTCTATGCACAGTGTTCCCGTGAATTTAGAGGCGAGACGGCGGATTGCTTTCTTCAGTAATTCGCTTTTCATGAACATGCCTCATGCACCTCAGGTTGAGAAGATGATGGCGTTCAGTGTTCTGACTCCATATTACAGTGAGGAAGTTGTATACAGCAAAGAACAGCTCCGAAATGAGACTGAAGATGGGATTTCAACCCTATACTACCTGCAGACAATTTATGCTGATGAATGGAGAAATTTCAAGGAACGGATGCATAGGGAGGGAATAAAGACAGATAGCGAGTTGTGGACAACCAAGCTGAGAGAGCTCAGGCTTTGGGCTTCCTACAGAGGTCAGACATTGGCACGTACAGTTCGGGGGATGATGTACTACTACCGAGCTCTTAAGATGCTCGCTTTTCTTGACTCTGCATCTGAAATGGACATTCGGGAGGGTGCTCAGGAGCTTGGTTCTGTGAGGAGTTTGCAGGGAGAACTGGGTGATCGATCTGATGGGGTTGTCTCTGAAAACGACCGATCGTCCTTGAGCAGAGCAAGTAGTTCTGTGAGTACGCTGTATAAAGGCCATGAGTATGGGACTGCATTGATGAAATTCACATATGTTGTGGCATGCCAGATCTATGGGTCTCAAAAAGCAAAGAAGGAGCCTCAGGCAGAGGAAATTCTGTATCTGATGAAACAGAACGAAGCTCTCCGTATTGCATATGTGGATGAGGTGCCTGCTGGAAGAGAAGAGACTGAGTATTACTCTGTTCTGGTGAAATACGATCACCAGTTGGAGAAGGAAGTGGAGATATTCCGAGTGAAGCTACCTGGTCCGGTGAAGCTGGGCGAGGGAAAGCCGGAGAACCAGAATCATGCAATGATTTTTACCCGTGGTGATGCTGTTCAGACCATTGATATGAACCAAGACAGCTATTTTGAGGAAGCTCTCAAGATGAGAAATTTGCTCCAGGAGTACAAACATTATCATGGGATCAGAAAACCAACTATTCTTGGTGTCCGGGAGCATATCTTCACAGGCTCAGTCTCGTCGCTGGCGTGGTTCATGTCTGCTCAGGAGACAAGTTTTGTCACTCTTGGTCAGCGTGTTCTTGCAAACCCGCTGAAGGTTAGAATGCATTATGGCCACCCTGATGTATTTGACAGATTCTGGTTCTTGAGTCGAGGCGGCATCAGCAAGGCTTCCAGAGTCATAAATATCAGTGAGGACATCTTTGCAGGGTTTAATTGCACATTGAGGGGTGGAAACGTCACCCACCACGAGTATATTCAGGTTGGAAGGGTCCACTGTTTAGATTATTTTTGACAAACTATGCTACAACGATCCTATAATTCTACTTTTGTTATAATCTTGCACTTTAGACTTGTTTATCTCCTTAATGCAATGCAATTTGCATAACCTTTGTCGTTGTGCATATATTCAGGTTGGGAAGGGTCGGGATGTTGGATTGAATCAGATATCCATGTTTGAGGCTAAGGTAGCCAGTGGGAATGGAGAGCAGGTTCTTAGCCGAGATGTGTACCGGCTCGGTCACAGGCTCGATTTCTTCAGAATGTTGTCCTTTTTCTACACAACGGTCGGGTTTTTCTTCAACACGATGATGGTCATTCTTACTGTTTACGCTTTCCTCTGGGGCCGGGTTTATCTGGCTCTCAGCGGGGTTGAGAAGTCTGCTCTAGCGGACAGTACAGACACCAACGCGGCGCTTGGGGTGATCTTGAACCAGCAGTTCATCGTTCAGCTTGGTCTGTTCACTGCCCTGCCAATGATTGTTGAATGGTCTCTCGAGGAGGGTTTCCTTCTGGCGATATGGAATTTCATTCGAATGCAGATTCAGCTTTCATCTGTCTTTTACACATTCTCAATGGGGACCAGAGCTCACTATTTCGGTCGAACTATTCTCCATGGTGGGGCGAAGTATAGAGCTACTGGACGTGGATTTGTTGTCGAGCACAAGGGATTTACTGAGAACTACCGATTGTATGCACGCAGTCACTTTGTGAAGGCCATTGAGCTTGGGCTGATACTCATAGTCTACGCAACGCACAGTCCGGTCGCCAAAGACTCGTTGATTTACATAGCCATGACTCTCACCAGCTGGTTCCTTGTGATTTCATGGATAATGGCCCCATTTGTGTTCAACCCATCAGGATTTGACTGGCTTAAGACAGTCTACGACTTTGAAGACTTTATGAACTGGATCTGGTACCAAGGCAGAATCTCAACGAAATCTGAACAAAGCTGGGAAAAATGGTGGTATGAGGAACAGGACCACCTGAGAAACACCGGGATGGCAGGAAAAATTGTGGAGATCATCTTGGACCTCAGGTTTTTCTTCTTCCAGTATGGAATTGTTTACCAGCTCAAAATTGCAAGTGGATCTACCAGTCTTTTGGTCTACATGTTCTCATGGATATACATCTTTGCTATATTTGTGCTCTTCCTAGTAATCCAATATGCCCGTGACAAGTATTCTGCAAAAGCTCACATACGGTACAGGCTAGTCCAATTCCTCATGATCGTGCTTGCTATACTGGTGATTGTTGCTTTGCTAGAGTTCACGCATTTCAGCTTCATTGATATCTTCACGAGTCTTCTTGCATTCATCCCAACCGGCTGGGGAATTCTGCTGATCGCACAGACTCAAAGGGGTTGGCTGACAAAGTACAGGGTTTTCTGGAACGCTGTGGTCTCTGTTGCGCGCATGTATGACATATTGTTCGGGATACTCATAATGGTTCCAGTAGCGTTCTTGTCGTGGATGCCTGGATTCCAATCAATGCAAACGAGGATATTATTCAATGAAGCTTTTAGCAGAGGGCTTCGCATCATGCAGATTGTCACTGGGAAGAAATCAAAAGGCGATGTCTAAGTTTTAAAAAACGGTAACGCTCATTGTTCTGAACACATTACTTTATGATTGTTTATAAATCTTGAATTCCACGCTGATGCAGGCTTTTAACTTGTGTAGGTCTCATTAAGTAAATGGTTAGTTTAAAGCTATTGGTACGCGGCGATGGAATCAGCTGGAGGTTAGCTTTCCTAAATTCGTTTGGTCTTAAGTAACACTCAGTGCTAGATGCTCATGATTTATTCTTTTATATTCCAAACAGATCGGTGGAGAAGTTGGAGAGGAGGAAAGGGAAAGTTGGTTATTCGGTTAGATGGGTTAGTGAGATATTTTATTGTCAGTGTGTGTGGAGGGAACTCTGATTCTTGTATGGGTTTTGTCTAAAAGGTACAGCATTTGTGTAGTAGGGTTTTGTGTATTTTGTTCTCCTTCTCTCATTGTAGAGCTTTAGAGCATTTTTAGTTTAATTTAATTTTGCTATCTAATGCCATTTTGCAGAGCTTTATCTAATGCCACATTTCACACCTTCTAGTTTCAGATTCTTCTTCTTAGTTTGAGATGCTTTGCGTTAGCCATATCCCACTGCCCCTTTTGTCTATTATTATCTGTTTCTCTGCTCGTCATTTTCTGAGTTTATTCTTTTTTCTTTCATTTACTACAAAGATTCAATCCAAAATCTGAATTAAAAGGACCACAACACCACTCTGTCGGTTTTGACTTTTCTATTTGGATCCTGATCCTTTTGTTCCTTTATTATAGAAGTTTAAAAACTGTGTAAACTGGGGAAGAAAAACAGAAAATTTACAAAAGCATTTAAAAGCCACGTGGCAAGGATTCGTCGAGGGATCAACGTGTTTGTCTGCGAGATCTATCGTTTGATAACGGGAATACTTGAAATTAATAAATTCAACTACTTCTGGGCCATCATCATCTTTGTCTCTCTTTGATCTTATCATTTTCTAGAGTCAATCACTCAGAGGAAGCTACTAGGTCTCTCCACATTTGCTTTGCTTCGATTCGATCCAGACGCCTGAGAGAGAGAAAAAAAACATGGAAGACCCTTTGATTGGTAGAGATAGTCGTGGTGGTGGTACGGATCGAGTTCGTCGATCAGAAGCTATCGCTCATGGTACTCCGTTTCAGAAAGCTGCTGCACTCGTTGATCTGGTTCTCTTTTTCTCTTGCCCCCCCCCTATAATTTCGAATTCTTTTGCCTCTTGACTTTTCAAAAAAATAAAATGCTTCTTTAAATGGATCATTTCGACTCCAAAGAGAGATTCTGTTGTATTCATCAGTTGATTAAGTCTGAAATTAGCATTTCATTTTCTGGTTGAAAGTGGGAATTGTGATATCTGTTGTTTTATTATGTCTGAAACGTTTGTTGTTTCTTTTACAGTGAAGTTCTCTTTTGTCTTTTTTTTTTGCTGATTTGGGAAACCTTTCATCTTATATGACAAAAAGGATTTGTGGGTTGACTCTAGTATGTGGTATATATTTAGGCTGAAGATGGTATTGGTCTTCCTGAGCAAATACTTGATCAGTCGAGCTTTGGAGAGTCTGCTAAGTATTACTTCATCTTCACACGCTTGGATCTGATCTGGTCACTCAACTATTTCGCTCTGCTTTTCCTCAACTTCTTCGAGGTTAGGACATTTCTTTGGTATATGCCAACCTTCCTTAAGAAATTGAGAAAATCACAACTTGAAAGTAATAACACTCTTGCCTTGTCTATTGCAGCAACCACTGTGGTGTGAAAATAAGCCTACACCGTCTTGCAAAGACAGAGAGTACTATTACCTGGGGGAGTTACCATACTTGACCAATGCAGAATCTATTATCTATGAGGCAAGTGGTGAACTTAATTTTTATTTGCTTTTGATTTTCGCTAAAGATGTATTGATTTAGTGTAGATGGGCACATAAGATACATATACATCCACTTAAAACTTGAATTGCCTCATGCTTGTTTTCCTTGAATCTTCAGAAACCTTGAGTATTTATTCAAGACTAGTTTGTTTCGTTTAATTAGTTGTTTAGAACTTTATATCAAACACACACATCTTATTTTGGATGTGTTTATTATTAGGAATGACCATGATCCTATTTCATTGTGCTGAAATTATAATATTTTGCGCTGTCCAAATAGGTGATTACCCTCGCTATACTCCTTGTACATACTTTCTTCCCGATATCCTATGAAGGTTCCCGAATCTTTTGGACAAGTCGCCTGAATCTAGTGAAGGTATTTCCTTGCTAGCCAATTTCACAGTTTTGTGCCTGCTTTTTTTGTTTTTTTTGTTGTAAATTGATCAAAAAGTAAGAAATTCCCTCTTTTTTTTAATTCGTTTTCATCATGATTTCAGGTTGCTTGCGTGGTAGTTTTGTTTGTTGATGTGCTGGTTGACTTTCTATATCTGTCTCCTCTAGCTTTTGATACTCTTCCTTTTAGAGTCGCCCCATACGTGAGAGTTATCATATTCATCCTTAGCATAAGGTATCCATAGATCTCTACTTATGTTCTATCAACTACATAATTTGTCCTTTATATCTACAAACAAAGAATGAGTAGATGGTGCCATGTATGATTAATGTAGACGTGTGATTGTTTCACCTAATTTTCGTCTTATTAAACCACTAGATACATCCCTCATCAGATTCCCTAAAGTTATGATTTTTTAAAATCCTGCACAGGGAACTTCGGGACACCCTTATCCTTCTGTCTGGAATGCTTGGCACATACTTGAATATTCTGGTCAGTGGCCTTCCAAATCATTTTTGACTTTCAGATATGGTGATAGATTGATTGTCATCCTATGATTTTTAACTCTTTGAGTATTTACACAGGCTCTATGGATGTTGTTCCTTCTATTTGCCAGTTGGATTGCTTTCGTTATGTTTGAGGATACACAGCAGGGCCTCACGGTCTTCACTTCTTATGGTGCAACTCTTTATCAGATGTTTATTTTGTTCACAACATCCAACAATCCTGATGTCTGGATTCCTGCATATAAGTAAGTATTAGGTGAAATCCCATTTGCGTCTCAGTTTGCTTGTAATGAGATGCATCCAGTAATTTAGTGACTAATATGTTCTGTCCTGTAAGGTCTTCTCGCTGGTCTTCGGTGTTCTTCGTGCTCTACGTGCTAATTGGTGTCTACTTTGTCACAAACTTGATTCTTGCCGTTGTTTATGACAGTTTTAAAGAACAGGTGGATTATTAAATACTTGATGTTTGTATGGTTCTTATGTCAACTTTTAAGCAAAAGCAATAATATAATTCGACTCCGTGTTTCATATCATATATATACTTTTTGCAGCTCGCAAAGCAAGTTTCTGGAATGGATCAAATGAAGAGAAGAATGCTGGAGAAAGCCTTTTGTCTTATAGACTCAGATGTAAGTTCATCCATGCATAAGGATTACATTTACTCCTATAGATATGCGGGGAAGTTCCCCCTTGGGAAAGAATCTTCATGAAAGAGCGTTTTTGTTAACCACTTTGCTGAACATATATTTTCTTCGTTCTTTATTTTCATATTTTAACAGAAAAACGGGGAGATTGATAAGGACCAATGCATTAAGCTCTTTGAACAGTTGACTAATTACAGGTGTGTTGCTATGATCTTTCGTATTTTTCTTATCTTTTCCTATTTATGAAAAAAGGATACTGCTTTTATATACTTGTCTTGGTTTCTTCTCTTTAATTGTGTTAACTTGTTAGACCTGATATGCATTTCTTTGTCCTTATAGGACTTTGCCGAAGATATCAAAAGAAGAATTTGGATTGATATTTGATGAGCTTGACGATACTCGTGACTTTAAGGTAGAAGTCTGCTAAGGAGGTGGCACATATGATCAGGGCTACCTTAAGATTACTATTCACATAAACCTCTTGACCAGTAACAGATTCTTTTCCCCTTTCTTGTTTCCTGTTGAGCAGATAAACAAGGATGAGTTTGCTGACCTCTGCCAGGCCATTGCTCTAAGATTCCAAAAGGAGGAAGTAGTAAGTCCACATATACTTTATTTTCTTCTCTTTCAATATTTACTTATCTCCACCATATGTTTACATTAGCAAATCCTCTGTGTTTTCGTTGCAGCCATCTCTCTTTGAAAACCTTCCACAAATTTACCATTCGGCCTTATCACAACAACTGAGAGCCTTTGTTCGAAGCCCCAACTTTGGCTACGCTATTTCCTTCATCCTCATTGTCAATTTCATTGCTGTCGTTGTTGAAACAACGGTATATCATGTTCCCATAAAGTGTTTTTCTTTGACATGTAATCCCTAATTCTTTCATAAGCCATAACAGATTTTGGTGTACAGCTTGATATCGAAGAAAGCTCTGCTCAGAAGCCATGGCAGGTTGCCGAGTTTGTATTTGGTAAGAACTTGAATAGGTTTCCACTACCTTCTCTTCATTTGTATTTTTTTTTCTTTTATTTGATATTTTTTGGAAGTGTATAATCTATGGTTACTGAGAAATATGATGGAAAGATGAAGAAAGAAAACAGAAGTCAAGCTATTTCTTGTATTATACCGCTGAGTAAAGTAGTTTTTTTGGATTAATATTATATTATAACTGCCAACTTTTACTGACCAACTTTTCTGGAGCTAAGTTTTTTTCTTTTAAAATGCTGTCACAGGTTGGATATATGTGTTGGAGATGGCTCTGAAGATCTATTCATATGGATTTGAGAATTATTGGAGGGAGGGTGCAAACCGATTTGATTTTCTTGTCACATGGGTCATAGGTGACCTTTTGAAGCATAATTTTATCTTGTTTTACAGAGTGATTGATGGCTATGTATAATTGATAATCTTTGTATCCGCAGTTATTGGGGAAACTGCTACCTTCATAACTCCAGACGAGAACACTTTCTTCTCAAACGGAGAATGGTGAGGAATAACTATGAAATATTTTTTATAAGGGTTTTTGTTTTGTAATAATCCTGACTCTGGTTCTCTTCTGTCATTGATAGGATCCGGTACCTTCTCCTTGCAAGAATGTTAAGACTGATAAGGCTTCTTATGCACGTCCAGCGATACCGAGCATTTATTGCGACGTTCATAACCCTTATTCCAAGTTTGATGCCATATCTAGGGACCATTTTCTGCGTGCTGTGTATCTACTGCTCTATTGGCGTACAGGTTAATCAGACTACTGAGTTTTTTTCTGAATAATACATGCTAACATATGTCGAAGCCATGGTCGTTCTTTTCATTTTTGCTTATACTAAGCCTCTTGAACCTTCATCTGAAAGTTCTAGAGCCACTTTCATGTGTTTTCTTTGTCTCTGTCTTCTCTCGGCTTCGATTCCCATACCAGTGATTAAAAATTTTCATTTCATTTATATGTAGGTGTTTGGAGGGCTTGTGAATGCTGGGAACAAGCAGCTCTTCAAAACCGAAATGGCTGAGGATGAGTATCCTTTTTTGACTTTTATGAAAACCTTTTAAGGCACTTAATATAGTCTTACTTAGTAGACCTGTTCTGTTCCTGTGGTTGATAGTGAGTATTTATTTTACGCGAGAAACATTTCCAGTATATGATTGTTTCTTGACTTAAAAACGCAGCTATCTATTGTTCAACTTCAACGACTATCCCAATGGAATGGTCACACTCTTCAATCTGCTAGTTATGGGTAACTGGCAAGTATGGATGGAGGTAATTTCATTCTTCTGTTAGTCCCAGTTTTAGACTCATTATAGTGTCCAACAAGAAGCATTGCAAGAGTCATTAGAGCTGAGGAGGGCAATGCTAGATGTGACTATAAATAGCTTCCTTCTTATTGCCAATCACTATGGTGCAATAGTTTGAACTACTCATAATGTTTTCTACAGAGCTACAAAGATTTGACGGGGACATGGTGGAGCATTACGTATTTCGTCAGTTTCTACATCATCACTATTTTACTTCTATTGAATTTGGTGAGTTTCACGTTCACTGACACCAACTCCTAATTAAGAGCTCGACCAGACGGAGGCTGTAATGGTTATAACTGACTAATTATGCTTGTTTGTTTCAGGTTGTTGCCTTTGTCTTGGAGGCGTTCTTTACTGAGCTGGATCTTGAGGAAGAAGAAAAATGTCAAGGACAGGTTATTTATCATCTTTAATTCGCCATAAAGTGACTACACAAAAAATGAACACATGTTTCAGAGATTGCAAACGTAAAAGAACCTTTGACTCGTGTTTAATCCGAAATGTTTTCATCTCATTATTGTTCATTGCAGGACTCTCAAGAGAGGAGAAACCGGCGTCGATCTGCAGGGTAAGTAGAGATATCAAATCTTTTGAATTTATATATCACAGTAGACTCAAAATCTGAAGCTTTGTTTTGTTTTGTTAAAGGTCGAAGTCTCGGAGTCAGAGAGTTGATACACTTCTTCATCATATGTTGGGTGATGAACTCAGCAAACCAGAGTGTTCTACTTCTGACACATAATCATGATCGTAAAAAGGTTATTTTCTTTTCTTGTGGATTCTATATGGAGAGATCAATAGAATCTAACACGTGGCTACATTTTTTCTTCTTTCGGGTGAAGATTTGATATAAAACGATTGTGTTATATGATCTTTTTTGGCTTTTCGTGTTCTTGGTTAGTAACTTAGTAGTGTTTTGTAATGAAAACATATGACCATCAATTTCTTTGACCCTTTTGTAATGAATGATTCTTATTGTTATTTTCGCAAAAACAATCAAATAAAGGGTTCATAAAAAAGTTAAGTTTAAGTTTAATTAATCATAAAAAGTAAAATTCTCATAAAAATAAAGACGTTAATCACATATCATTAACCCAAATTACTAAATAGCAAACAAATAAACTCATAAAAACATGAGATAATAGGAAGTTTAGTACATTTATGAAACTTAATTAGAAAAGTGATACATTTACTATTTATAATTAGAAAAACAATCACTTTATACTATTTACCACTATTTGTAAGACTTTACCATCCTCAGAAACAATTGATATTTACAACATTTGCCACTCTTTCTCTTTCTTTTTTTACGCTCACATTTTTTTTTCTTTTTCCTTTTTTCTTTTATGTTTTTCTTTTTATTTTATCCCCCTTCAATCTAAAAGCTATAATACTATTCAATAAAAATAATATTTTTTTAAAAAAAATCAGATATATAAAAACCTATGTTTTTCTCTATTGTTTGATATGCATTTTGCTAGATGATTTTATTTGATGATGTCAAATAATTTTTTTTTCAGATTTTAGATCTGTACAACTTAATAAATGTACAACTTAATAAATGTACAGATGTATTATTAAATGTACATATGTAATCTGTACAACTTATTATATGTACAAATGTAATTCGTACAACTTATTAAGTGTACATTCAGACAACTTATTAAATAGACAAGTATAGAGTAATACACACAATTTAATCTATATATCTCATTACTGTAGATATATATTAATATACAAATTTTCACCCGTACAGCAAAACTACTGTACATCAGAACTACTGTACAGAAGAACCATTGTACACCATAATCATGTATATTCCAACACCATAATCATGTATATTCCAACCATTGTACAAACCATTGTACAGAATCACAGCCTTCGAAGCCACTGCTTACGCTACAATTAATGTACAAAACCATCACGTACAACAGTGTTGTACAGATAGAGAATGAAATGTATACTCTCCCGTTTCACAAAATGTGTCATTTTAAAGTTTTATTTTTATATATATATTAATTTGTATAGATTTCCTCTGTACAATGATTTATATCTGTACAGACATCTTTATGCATAGTGATATACAAATGTACATATATTTTTGTGTACAGTTGTATCAAACTAAAACTTCGAGCCATAAACATCTCTGTAATAAATTGTACGCATAAAATATGCATGCAATGTATTTGAAACTATTAAACATAAACATTTGTATATATATATATATAGCTTAAATCGTACATATATATATATATATATGTACATAAGAATGTATGTACATATATAATTATATATATTTAGACTATTATACAGTTTTTAAAATTATTTAACAAAATGCATATCAAACTATTGAGAAAAAAACATAGACATTTTTGCATGTGAAAGAAATTAGAAAAGAAAATTACATTGACAAATATCTTAATTAATAAACTGAAGGGGTGTGTAATAAAAAAATAAAAAAAAATAATTAAGTAAAAATTTATTATTTTTCTTTTCTACACAAAGCTAATTGAGAGTAACGAGAGTTGGAGAGAGGGAGATGAGGGAACCCATTTTTGTCTTTACCCAAATTCTGCCTTACCCCACCTCATTTTCTATCTCACACTCTTCTTATCTCACGCACAGTGTTTTACACCCATTTCACAAATTATAAATAGTATTTGTACTATATTCCTAATTAGTTTATGAAAATGTACTATAATGCCAACTCACCCTAAAAACATTAGGCTTAGCCAAAATCTAGGGTTTTGTCGACAATCATGGCTTCGGGACCAAGCAAGACAGAAGCCGAGACGGTGCAAATCGCTTCCACGGCGACGGAGACCAAAGAGACAACCACTGGAGAATCCTCCGTCTCTTCCTCTCTCAACAAGGACAGGTCCGATTCCGAAAGCAATGAAAACTCTGCCGAGAGCGACGGAGGAGACGACGGTGATTCAAAAAGCGAGCTACCGGTATGGTTAGTGAATGACTTCTACAATGGAGGATACTGCTCACCAGATTCAGACTCTTATACCGACGAAGAAGCTGAGCGTAAAGCACGTCTTTATCGACGGAATCTTCACCTTAGCCATGTTCGTATATATCATTCATTATATATTATTCGAAATTTAGTTTGCGTCTTTTTACATACAAAAAAATAACAAGTGAAATCTGATTTTGGAGGTTTAATTTAGGGGTTTCTTGTGGAAGAAGGGACTGGTCCTAAACGTTGCCCATCGACTGGTATAGATGTAATCTATCTTGAATCTCTGGACGATGAACATTCTCCGGTTAAAGGAATGACAGAGCTTCAATACGCACAAGACATGGCTAAACTGTCACTTCGCGAATACAATGACTCAAACGTAAGTTTGATTTTTGCGTTTTATTTTTACGTTTGTTTTGTTGGTTTAAGATGTGTTGTGAATTGTTTTTTCGTTGTGTTTTTCAGGAAACCAATGTGAAGTTTGATCATGTTGTAAGAGTGACAAGGTCTAATAGTTCGTGGACTACTTCGTATATCACTTTTATGGCGAAAGAGTCTGATGATACTCTTGTGGAGTATCAAGCCAAGGTTGCCAATAAATCAACACACAAGACGACTTATCCTATCTATTGCAGGCCAAGTCCGAAGATTGAGTTCTAAATATGTAGTCTAAATTATCTTTTGCTTTACTTATGGCTAATTTGCTTATACATAACTCATAAGATTTAGATAATAGTGTTTATGAACGTTTTCCAAAACTTGAATGAGAATAATATGAGTGAGAACAAGAGAATATTAAAAGAGTAAAATTTGGATAAGTGGACTGCCTTTTGCCTAGTTCCTTACTCATGAGCTTGATCTCTAATAAACCACTCAACTCGGAACAAGGGAAGGCTCTGCTTACACGATTGTTTAAAGGAGATAATCAGGTTTTGTGAATCTGATCAATTATGGAGATGACCATATATCACATGATAGGTACCATTGGACGTTGAAACTTCCATTCTCCACATTACAATATGATGGTATATATAACTTCTCAAACTTCTAAAACTTGTTACACTTTGTTGCTGACTAACTATATGTAAAAGAATGTCAGTAATTTGATTTCAGAGTAGATCGAACTGGAATATTAAATGGGATTTTGGAAAACAACAAGATGTTAACAAATAATTTATGAGTTGGAGACGACGTTTTTGAAACAAGTACGACTTCCAATGATCCATCACAGAAATCTAAACAAGAATGAGTCATGAAGTCTTCCACTTCGGTATCATTAAAACGTATAATTTTATTACTCAACTAAAATCATAAGGTCTTCTATCACGAAAATGCATGACGAAATCATATTATGTATAGTTTATTTGTGGTGGATCAAGTTTTTTTTTTTCTTGTGTGTAGATATACAAAAAAAAATCCATATGGGAAAAGAATAATCTAACTACAGTTACTTTGTTTATAATTTTGTAATTTACCTTATAGTATTGGCTTTGGAAGCTTTGGTATAGGAGACGGTCTACAGAGGATGGGATGCATCTTACCGTCCAAAGTAAGCATAGACTTGGCTTGATACTCCACAAGAGGTCCATCAGGCTTCTCCCTCGCCATAAATGTAATGTATGACTTTGATCTTGGTCCTCCGTGAAAATTACCTCTCACCACTTCAACAAACTCAACATTCAAATCCTACAACCACAACAAACACAATCGTGAACAAGTCAGATTTAGCTATACACGTGATCTACAAAACTAGCAAGGAGGGTGAATGAATGATTAGACAAACCAACAATGAGAATAGAGAACTAGCCTTATCTTGCTTGTGTTTTTGGAGACAGACATGCACCATATCTTCCCAGAACTGACGAAAGGTTTTACCTTCAAGTGCTTCAAGTTCCAAAGGAATTGAGAAGATGCTCTTGTAGTTATAGAATAGGCTAAACTCTCGCTCCGCGTAAAAACCCTAATCACACACGTTATAGTACCACATAAATCAACACCATCAAAGGGATTATATTCATGAATCTAGGTCACAGTCAAAAGAGAAACAGTGGATTATACCTTGCTCTCGATGATTTGGCGTTTGTAGATCCGATAGTGTTTATTAGCCTTTTCCATGTCAGGATAAGGCATCTCGTCACCAGAGGAATAGTCCGTATCGGGAGATGAATAATAATCCAAACCATCGAAGCTGTCCACATCCCACTCGGGCGCCTCTAGCATATCGATTTCAGCCTCAGGCTCCGCATATATGACTTTGTGACAGGACAAACCGGTTAAGAACATGGTTTGGGCTATCTCTGGTTTAGTTAATTATAATTTATGGTTTAGGTTTTGCATCTTTGTCGCTTCTATATATGTAAGGCTGAGCAACTTTCTGCAAACTAATCAATCAAACACAATTTATCTTCTTCAATCTCTTACTCTCTCTCACGATCATCATCATCTATCACCATATCATCATCCATCATCGAATCCAGTTCTTCGAAGCGATCCTTCTACCTCAGTGGTTGCTTTCTAGGCTGTATTTGCCCTTATCTTGTTCTCTCGGTGAGAGCTGATTTGGGATTTACAATTTACTGTTTCATTGGTATCAGAGCCTTCGAGTTCTTCGGACCAAATTTCATGGCGGATACACAACCACAATCGACGACCAAGTCAGTTTGTAAGCCAAAGAAGCTTCTTTATTCATGTGAAGAGGTTTATGAAAGAATGGACAAGGGTTTGTGTATATTTTGTGATGAATTAGATACTCCTGGTCATCATAATCTGAAGCACAAGGGAGTACACATATTCATGAAGGATTGTGAGGATGATCAAGTTTCTGGTGATAAAGAAGAGACTCGTCCAGTACGTGAAACTTTGATAAATCCTGCTCCAAACGTGAAAAATTTGAAGAGTTCCGACTCATTCACCGAACCGTTAGAGCTTCACTCAGTATTGAAGATTCCAAGCTCTGTTCACGATGTCTTACTGGTTCATAAAATTGATTCATATGTTGAGGAAGTAAAAAAATTGCCTCGACAAC